>NC_087201.1:64763085-64790585 GCF_015104395.2 Macrobrachium nipponense
ACGAGTCACCAATTTTTGGTTTCTGTTGGAACGATGGATATAAATCAACTACTACCTTAGGAATCCTTCACGAATCGAACCCCAATTCAGTGGGAATTCGGATTTTTCTAAAAATCTGTATTTGTATAGGATAAAGTTTACTTAAATTTTTCTTAATAGCGTCTTCCCAAACCACATAAAATTCAGAAGTTGCCTCATTACCATGCGAGGCTAACTGCGTCTAGATACAGCTGTTCTTTAATAGTTGCAAGGAAAATACACGCATGTATTTTATAAAAAAAAAATGTCTGAAGTAAAACTGCTTGCCTTCGTGTCATTTTACTTTGAATATACAGAATTATTATTATTATTATTATTATTATTATTATTATTATTATTATTATTATTATTATTATTATTATTATATTATTATTATTATTATATTATTATTATTATTATTATTATTATTCTAAACTCACTAAAATCCTAACAAATATTTGGTTTTTGAAACAGCAAAGTGAGGGTTATTTCTACCTTTGTATTATCTCTTCAAACTCAAATTGAAACAAACCATCTACCAATTCATTTATAGGTATCTACGGAAAGTTTCATACAAGTTCATTGTCATGGACATTCTAATCACCCAGTGAAAATCTTTGACAAACAATTTAATCCATAGTCTGCATGAGACCATTATGGTTTCATTCCTCTCTAGCAAATTGTTAAGGGTTAAAATAATAGTCATCCATTTCCTGTCTCGCATTCGTAAATTGCTAACTGAAATATTCATAAAAATACGGCGCAACTATATTGCCATCTTGGGAGGTAATTCCTTGATGGTAAACTGGGCAAAAAGAATAAGATTTTGATGGTATGCTACTCACGCTGCAATGTGCATTCCAATTTTCTTTAACGACGCTTATGGCAACGGAAAATAAATGACAATACATCAGTAAGAGAGTACAATAATTCATGCTTACAATTCTATCTAATGTCACTCGGAGAGCGTTCAGTTTTGTTTTGGGTGGCTTGTCAGAAATCATGCCGTTAGCATTTTTATGGATGTTGTTTCGTTAGATGAAAGTCAATGAGTGGGCCACTGACAAGCGTAGGCAGAGTTCATGTTTATCTGTTAGTTCATCTGAATCCAGCTTGCCAGCGTCGAGTGTTCCAAGAATGTATTATCCTTCATTTAGTTTGTTTCAAAGAACCGAAATAGTGGGAATTTGTTTTATTGAGATTGCAGTTGGTCGTTAGTCATTTGGTGATTAGTTAAGGCTTTTTCTTTGCCCTTTGTTTATGAGTTTTGAGAATTTGGCATTCCGGAGGACAATAGCTTTTTTTTTAATTCTAATATTAATTTCATTATTTAAGAGTTAATTTTTTATTGAATATTCGGATGACTCTAATAATGAAGAGTTTGGTCTTTTCGGGTAAAATTTAGTTTTTTTGTTTTTGTTTTTATGTTGCCATTCGTTTTAGAAGCGTTTAAATGTTTCAAAATATTTTGGTTAAGAAAACCTGTGTTTCCATACGTTGTAAAATTGGTTAATTGTCTCTTTGAATATAAGCGGTAGTAAACTGATCATTTTCTCACTTATAGAAATGTTGATGGTTTATATATGATGCGTGTTTCTTAAACAGTTCGTCGAGTTGTCTTGGCTTAAATTGGCGCCAATCAGTGTCAAGTGAGAGGCGTATGTAGTCACCATGATGTGATAGGTGTCATCCTGAGCCTAATATTGTAATAATCTAAGCTTTGGAGAAACAAATCCACAGTCATATATTTGTACATATATTTAAAGATAAATCTTTACAGAAAGCTTTCATGAAACTGTTCGATTGAAAAGGGGAATCGTACATACAGGTAACTTTGGATTTGTTTCTCCATGTCAAGACTCATGCTACTAAGAGTACCTTTTTAATCTAAGCTCTCTTGATATCAAACGTTGCTATGAAACCAAGTTGCGTTGCACAAGCATCTGGGTTGTTTTGTTCAATGATGCACTGGAAGTATCGAAGGATATCACAACTTCGAAAGTTTCTTTTATACACTACAATCTATTTCAGAGTTGGCCTCGTCAGAGCAATGTAATTTCCAGCATATTCTTTACATTCTGCTTTCAATAAGCAATATCTTTACGCTATCAGATCGCGGTTTCCTGTCAATTAACCCTCTCATTCAGCATGAAATATTACTTTATATCCGTTTGATGTACTTGTTCCGATGTATTATATCGATGTTACAGAAACATCGTATTTTGGCTTATTGCCTTTTCTCTCATCACTTAAGGTTATAATTAAGATATTATATGAAAGAGACATTGCATCGTCACTTACCCTCTAAAGTAATGATAAAATGTTTTTCGAAACTTGTAGATTAATTAATCTCTCCTGCATTTACAATCCAGCTATTTTTTCCCTTCCATTATGACTGAGCAAGAAAAGTAGCGTTTCATCTCTCAGTTTATGCGCCAGCAATAATGGGCAAAAAAAATCCCCCTGACAATGACTCACTGTCAAACTTCATGCGATTAATCCTTTGTGCTTTCATGCAATATTAATCATGGGGCGTTTGCCTCAGGCCAGAGGGAAAGAAGAGCAGGGAAAGTTTTATCGAGGGATCTCTTAACAAAGTTCCTGCATCCATTTCCAGGCTACTTTAGATGGCCCGCTGCTTTTGGATCATCTCTCTCTCTCTCTTTCTCTCTCTCTCTCTCTCTCTCTCTCTCTCTCTCTCTTTCTATATATAATATATATATATATATAATAATATATATATTATTATATATATATATATATATCTATATATATATATATAGTATATATATATATATATATATATATATACTTACATACATACACACACACACACACACACACACATTTATATATAATATACATATATATATATAATATATATATATATATAAATATATATATATATATATATATATATATATATTGTGACAAAGTGCCAAGATCTGGTTTACTACACGTACCAATCTTTAAATGAGTACCTCACAAAAGCCAGACACCTGAACCTTCATCACAGGTACTAAACGACTGAATACTCTAAAGGCAACAGTGATCCCTTGAACAACTTACCAGTATTGCAGAAAATCAGAGTAAGTTCATTAAAACAGGTGTGAGGTAATCTCATATGTAATGAAATTAATTAAAGGGCATCATTCCATCAACAACTTTAAAAGTCTAAGTACTTCCCTGATTTCAGAAGTCTAAGTACTTCCCTGGTTCTAACTCACTTCAAGTAAATTGAAGGAAAACAGCTCAATTACCACTCTATGTTTCTACCTAAGCTAAATATAATCATATATAATTATAAGTATACTGGTGAAAAAGAAAATGGTTATAAAAATTTTATAAACAACAATTAAATTTGAAAAGAATTCTAAGTAAATGCAAATTAATTCACAAGTGCTAAATTAAATTAAATGTGCAACGATTAATTAATGAAAACATCTAAGTTCATGAAATTGGGAATGCAAATGAAAACAGAAAAATGTGGAAAATACCAAAGATGTAAAAAGCACTAATCACACTTCAATAAGAAAAAAAGTGAAACAAACACAAAATACAAAAATTTGCAACGTGTAAAAATTGAAATCATTTCTCTCAAACATTGTAACTATTAGTTGCAACTAATAAAATCTGTATAACATTATCTTGGTACCAATTTTCTTTCTGCTGCAGCTTGTTTCACAATTTCACCACACAATATTTCTCAAATGAAAATAAAAGGCGCCATTACACACTTGTACAATGTTTGTTCAGGTTCCACAAAAAGCACTAAATAATACTAAATAAGTCTTAAGAAATATCAAATATGAAATCTAACAATTACGAGTGACCAATTTACGTTACGTTAATATGAACTCAAAAGTGGCATGCGAGAGAGAGAGAGAGAGAGAGAGAGAGAGAGAGAGAGAGAGAAAGGGAGATGTCTGAATGCCAGGGATTCAAACTCTTTAATAAAGCTCTCTTTCTCCTTGTATGGGCACTTCAAGAGACTGACGGGCTCAAAACGTTTTGGACATGCGAAAGATGGTGCAATCTTTCTAGAAGCTTCTAATATGACGTAACTTTACAGAGAATTCGTGAAATCTCCATGTGCTATTCAGCAAAGACAAACACGTATGAAACCAGTCGTGAATTGCATGCTCAACAAAGACACGTACTTGACTAAACAGACTCCTTGAGCAAGTAAGATTGATTAAAATTGACATGTTATGAAAACAAAACGGAGACTCGAGTTCCTCTTAATCTGAAGGTGATGGCATATTTGGGAAACAATTCTAGCTCGGAACGGACAAAGTTAATCTCTCTCTCTTTTCATTCTACGTTATACATTCTTTTACACTATGTTATGTGAAATCTGAACATACAATTTAGACCTCCTATAACTCTAAGCTAACTAAGGAATCTGAAAGCGTCATAAAACTTTTATATTACATTTCATGCAGTCTAAGAGAAGATATATTCATTATAAAAGTAGCAGCATATATATATATATATATATAATATATATATATAATATATATATATATATATATATTATATATATATATATACATATACATACACACACACACACACACACACACCACACCACACACATGGACCACCTATATATATATATATATATTATAATATATATATATATATATATATATATATATATACATATATATGCTTGTCTCCTCATTTTTAACTTCAGCTAATAAACAGAATCGCGTGCTTACTTTTGTGATTTCAATAGTATATATATATATATATATATATATATTATATATATATATATATATATATGTGTGTGTGTGTGTGTGTGTGTGTGTGTGTGTGTGTGTATACATATACATACATATGTGTACATGCACAAACATATATCTTAGTCGCGCTGCTGTAAAGGGCAATTAAAGTTTGTAGCTATTACATCGATAACCGAGTAGGAGAAGGGAGACCAACGAAATTTAAATCGATATCTTGAATAACTAGAGAGATAGAGAGGGGGGGGCCAAAGAGAGAACGGGTGGGGGAGGGGGTGGGTGGTTGGGCCAAGGAAGGACCGGAGAGAGAGAGATAGGAGAGAGAGAGAGCGAGAGAGAGAGAGATGAGAGAGAGAGAGAGAATAGGTAATTTGAAAAAATTAGGATCAACATTTCTAATGACAACGTAGATTTAGTGCATAGCAATAGCATATTTTCCAATCCTTTCAACTGCCTTTTCCTTTTCCTTTATTCTTTACTTATTCTTAGAGATCGATTTAAGTTTTGTCACTTTCAGTATCCTACTCAGTTATTGGAAAAAAATCGAGGAAAAACCAGCAAACTTTATTTACACTTTACAGCACCGCAACTGAGATCGATGCAATAAAACTTTCGTACACCTGTCCTGCAGAATCTCTTCCAACCACATTTCAGCCTCATCCCCTAAGCCTCTTTGTTGATTCCTGCCTGAGTGAAACCTTAATATGCGTTCGCCTCCCCATCTTGGACCGCTTTTTATCTCTTAACTATTTCCCCTTTTTTCTCCCGAAGGGTTCTATTAAAAGGGAATAGCTTATCTCCCTTCTGATATCGAATAGAAAGCCTGTTTCAGGTGTGGAATGGCGCAGGTGGACGGCAGACTTGGGAGATTTCCTAAGACCAACACAATTTGGTCTCCAGGCAAGGACTCCGGATGGAAGATATGTTTTTTTTTTCTTATTTAAAAAAATCCTTAGATATTGTACTTTAAAAGCAACAAACATCAGATATTTTTACATGACGTCTTATGATTTGTATGTGTCCTAGATACCTGCAAAACACGCTTAAATCCACCAGTGCTCAAGTTTTCCTTGCGAATAATTATTTATTTTTTTAAGGTAAATACGATCTACAAATATGTGTTCATAAGAGTAAAAATAGATTTATCTTCACGATAAACGACTTTAACAAACATCTTTAACTGCAGAAAACACAGAATTTTTTTGCATAATTGCTCATTCTCCCATTATAGAAGGAGACAGGCATTAAGAAATCCATCGTCGACTCTAATAATGAAGAACAGGTTAATTGATATGTTTATGGAAGTTAATGAAATATGAAAAGATTATTGTTTTCTGTTGTTACAGATCTTCCTGTTACTGTCACCACACTTGACTGACTTCAAATCGAAGGGATTCTGTGTGAGCACCACTACCACATCTTAACTGGTTTCTTGGAATCTGTTACCATGAATGTCTGATATCAGGAAGTTATTCAACCCAGAAAGCTACTCGCTTATGTAATGAGTCTGGCACACCCAGCAATCTACAATGCTGGATTCTTGGACACGCTCACTAAAAATATCTGACTTGTGGAAACCCATCACCCAGGACAGAAGTCTTTCAAAGCTGATTTTTATCTATTACCACGAGTTGCTGACACCTAACTACCTTTAACTAGCTACTAGTGCCTGTCATCTAGACCAGTTGGTTTCCAAAAGCCTGCCACTCTGCCCAGATGGATTTTTAGAGCCCATCACTATGGAAGCTTGATTCAGGAAGGGCCTCATCAAGATACCTAGCTTGGGTATTCTGTCAATCACCCTGGTTAACTTGTGGTAATTTGTCACTTTTTCCAGATGGCTTCTAGAAGGTCATCTCTCTGAATAGGAAGCAGGCTGTCACCCAGTCTACCTGGGGTTTGAAGATCTGTCACTTACTCACCTAACTTTTGAAAACCAGTTATCCAATGCAGAAACTTAAGTATATTTATTCAACACAGGTGGTTAGCTTCCTATAGCTCATTACCCCAAACAGATAACTTCTATAAGAATTTCAACCTGTCTGGTTAGCCAAAAGCAGATCATTACCCTATTGCCCTGCTTCCAGAAGATGTCACCCTGTCTGCCTAGATTCCTGGGACTCATCCTTACCCTAGATAGGTATCTTCCTTGAGCACAACAATACTCTCTTTGAATGGAAAGCAACCAGAAACTGATTACCCAACTCATTTGTCTTCCAGGAAACTTTCACTTCATTCAGCATGCTGTTTGGACCTACCAATATGTGTGCCTGGTTTCCAGGAGACCTTAATAATGATCAGCTCAGTTTAGGAGGCCTGTCACCTTAGTCAGCTGGATTCTAAATTCCGGCATCCTACCCAACTTGATTATAGTAACCCATCAACCTTCCTTTCTCGAGCCAGAGAGCTTTTCGCCCAGCATGAATAACTTGTGATTATACATAAGCATATTGGCTAGTTTCTGGGATACCTCTGCCCTGACAACCTCTCTTTCAGTAATTTGTTACCTTAGATGATAGGATTGCTAGAAATATTTACCCTGTGTGGTTGAATTACAAAATTCCTTTATCACACTGAGACGATTTTTAGAATTCGTCACTCAAACAGAGAGCTTCCAAGAGCCCATTGCCCGGAATGGCTTCTATCTGGGAGCCAATCCCCAAGCAAGGCGTCTATCTGGGAACCCATCACCCAGGATAGCATTCATCTGGCAGTCCATCACCATGCAAAGGCAGATTCTAGTACCTTGTCACTCAACACAGCATGTTTTTTAAAACCATGTTACACCTAACAGATGGCCTCTGGGAGCCTTTCACCCTACAGACTTTCAAAAAGCTATCATCCACTTTTGTAAGGTTTTGTGACATTGTTGCCCTAGATACCTGGCTTCCAGAAACCCATGGCTCCTTCCTTACAACACACAGTTTGTGTATGGGAGCCATCACACCTCTTATCTAGCTTCCAAGAGTCTGGCCCTTGGTTAGAAGGTTTCCATGAGCTTATCACTTCATTTGGCTGGCTTCCAGGAGCTCTTTACTCTAGAAAGTAGGTGTTCTGGCATCTACCATACTGAATAAATTACTTGTGGTGAAAACATCATCCCAGATTACTAGCATCTGAGATCCCTTCTGTCTACCTGGATGGTTAATGGTTTCCCACTGCACAGCCCGTCGTCTTTCTGGTAGCCTGTCAGCTTGCTAAGCTAGCTTCCAGGCTTTTTGAGGGCTAATACCAAGCCAAAAGAACTTCCAGTGTCTCCTAAATTATGGTGGCTTCCATGAGCTTGTTAGCATGGCTTCCAAAAGCACATCACAAAATGGGGCTAGTCACCCAAGAAAAATCTGCTTATTCAAGACCTCCATCTTGTCCAGCTGGCTTACTATTGTTTGTTAAGGTGCCTTGGCCTCAGACTTACTCCCGTACTGTCTTTGATTTTGAAAAATTCTACGAACAATATACTATATCATGAATGTTAAGTTCCTAACTGCCGACAGAATTGCCGCAAACGTTAATTTGGTAAAATTGCTACTTTTATTTGTTTCGATACAATTCAGAAGACAATTTCTATTTGATAAATTATTATTTTCCATGCTTGAAATAATGGTGTTGTTACTATATATAGCAAAGTCCACCATGACAGTCGAAATGGTTACCGGTATGGATTTGACTCTCTTTGGTAATGTTGAAATTCGTGCATGAATCTTTTGTTTTTATCATGTGCAGCCTAAATACACAAGCATCTTACTTTTTTTTGTAATTGGTATTGGCCTACATAAGCAATCCTATACAGAATATTAACTGAAATGAAGCATAGAATTAAACAGCCAATTCCAATATTAGAGTATTAATTCATCATAATCCTGCATGTCAAACGTAAATATCATCATTGAGAGATTAGGCCTACACGCCAGTTTCGTATATTGTGAGGCAATGACAGAACACAGACTTATGTGTCAATTTCTTATATTTTGAGGCAATGACAGCACATAGACCTACACATCAATTTCTTATATTGTGAGGCAATGACGAAGCATAGACCTACACATAAGTTTTCTTATACTTTGAGGCAATGACAAGGCATAGGCCTAAACGTCAATTTTTTCTCTTTTGATGCAATGACAGGCCATAGTTCTAAACGTCCATTTCTTATATTTTGAGGCTGACAAGGCATAGGCCTAAACATCAATTTCTTATATTTTGAGGTAATGACACGGCATAGACCTACACGTCAATTTCTTATATTTTGAGGCAATGGCAGGGCATAGGCCTACACGTCAATTTCTTATATTTTGATGCAACGATAGGGCATAGGCCTACACATCAATTTCTTATATTTTGAGGCAATGGCAAGGTATAGGCTTACACGTCAATTACTTATATTTTGAGGCAATGACAGGGCATAGACCTACATGTCAATTTCTTATATTGTGAGCCAATAACAGTGCATAGGCCTACACGTCAATTTCTTATATTTTGATGCAACGATAGGGCATAGGCCTACACATCAATTTCTTATATTTTGAGGCAATGGCAAGGTATAGGCTTACACGTCAATTACTTACATTTTGAGGCAATAACAGGGCATAGACCTACATGTCAATTTCTTATATTGTGAGCCAATAACAGTGCATAGGCCTACACATCAATTTCTTATATTTTGAGGCAATGACAAGGCATAGGCTTAAATGTCAATTACTTATATTCTGAGGCAATTACAGGGCATAGACCTACTTGTCAATTTGTTATATTTTCAGGCAATAACAGGGCATAGGCCTACACGTCAATTTCTTATATTTTGAGGCAATTACATGACATAGGCCTACACGTCGATTACATATATTTTTAGTCAATGGCAGAGCATAGACCTACACATCAATTTCTTATATTATGAGGCAATGACTGGGCAATACCTACACGTCAATTTCTTATATTTTCAGGCAATGATAGGGCATAGGCCTAAACGTCAATTACTTATATTTTGAGGCAATGACAGGGCATAGACCTACATGACATTTTCTTATCTTATGATGCAATGACAGGGCATAGACCTATACATCCATTTCTTATCTCTTGACGCAATGATAGGGCATAGGCCTAGACATCAATTTCTTATAATTTGATGCAATGATTGGGCATAGGCCTAGACGACAATGTCTTATATTTTGAGGTAATGACAGAGCATAAGACTACACATCAAATTCTTATATTCTGAGACAATGCCGGGGCGCATATTCCTGAAGTCTGGATGGAAATAGACTCTCTCGGTTATTAGAACCAATCAGAGCGTGTTTTGGAGCGGTGACGTTGTGAGACTCCGCCCTCCTTAGTGTTACCACCTATAAACTTTTCTTAATTCTTGCAAAAGCACCAGTTTTGAAAATATTAATCTTATATAATACGTTATAATATTGGTAAATATATTAGTTATTATAGATGCATACAGAATATATGTATCAACTATGCTGTACCAGCTAGCATTTACGCTGGCGCTTATTAGTACTGAGAGTCTGAGTATGCAAGGTATATGGCACCATTGCTCAATGTAAACAAACAGACCTAGCACTGAAGAAGTTCCTCAGACGTCTGGATTCCGTAAGAACTGCAATCCAGTTGAATAGTTTGCTGCATTGCACTGGAAGTGCAATAAGGAATGGTGGAGCTGGGCGAGGTAAGATACCTTGTCAGCCAACCTCCATCGCAAGACGCTCAACTGTCAGGCCAAGGGGAGCTGCACCGCTGTGTAAAGGCCGTCATCCGACAGGTGCTGTGTCTTCACAACCTAAACGTCCCCGTAATTTGGCTCACAACATTTTATGCAACGTGGCCAATGGGAAATCTCATGGCACAAATCATTAAGTGAAAAATAGTGATATTTATGTATATTTTTTATTGGCATATATTTGATTCAAATGGAGAATAGGAAACCTATTTTCGAATTCATATTTCTCACACTTCACAATAGTTTTTGATTAGTGTTAAGGCAACATATTAATTTTTTTATGTATTTATTATAGCTCTTACGACATGAATTATTCGATTTTTATTGTATCTGGTTGACAATGGAACTCTGCAGTTTGCAGTCAATCAACTTTGGTATGACGCACAATGTGATTAATCTTTTGTATATAATAAACTTTTGTATAAAATAATCTTTTGTAAATAATTTGTTTTTTTCCCTTATATTCCAAGCTATGCAGTTGATTTTAAGATTTACATTGAAATATCAGGAAAGGAAAGATTTTTGGTATCCGAGGCTTTAATGGTAATATGTATAATATAAGCAAAGTAAACATTTTGTATAGTTTAGGATAAATGCACAACAAAACCTGAGCATGGCCTTGGTTGTCATACACAGCGTAAATCTGTGCTTTATTACATATCTGTGCAAATTGACATTTTTTTCTGGTATATTTTCCATTGACTAGAATGAATTTGCTACTCATTTCCGTTGGATATTATTAAAAGAATATGCTTTTTTTTATTGCAACATAGATTTATCCTAGCAACTAAAATAAAGGTCTATATTTCCTGCCTCACACCATGAATACTTCCGAACATGAATGACTATCCGTATTCTAGCCTAACCTGACTAAATATGTACATTTCAAAAACATTGAGTCAAAACAACAATAGAAAATCTATATGTATATAAGCAGCAAAGAACAAATCAACATGCTGAAGAAATATATATGATCAACAGGGCAAAATTTGTGCATTTTGAAGGGTACAATGATTCCAAATAAAATTCAAAGTAACAAAAATTCTAAACTGTCAGCCTACTTCATGTACTAAATGCCTAAGTGAGTAGTTGAGTCATTTTTTCAATGGGTGAAGTATTATGTAACGAAACAGTTGATTGCCAGGGGATCATAGTCCTCCTGTCGAGGCCAATATAAGTAGTTCAGTCATTTTTCAACGGGTGATGTATTACGTAACGAAACAACTTATTGACATGGGATCATAGCTCTTCTGGTGTGTTTCATTGAGCAATATTGCCTTGCGTATCTCGGTACTTTTTTAATAATTATATTTACCAATATTATAACCTCTCACAAGATCATATTCTCAAAACTGGTGCTTCTGCATGAATTATTATGTAATGAAGCGGCTGATTGCCATGGGCATGGCTTTCTGCGTGTTTCATTGAGCAATGGTCCCATATGCCTTGCATATCTCAGTAACTTATGATCCATAAGCGCCAGCGTAAATATTAGCTGGTACAACATAGTTGATACATATTTTCTGTATACATCTATAATAACTATATTTACCAATATTAAACCTATTATATAAGATTAATATAACTGGTGCTTCTACAAGAATTAAGAAATGCGTATACGTGGTAGCGCTAGAGGGCGGAGTCTCACGACGTCACCGCTACAAATCACGCTCTGATTGGTTCTAATATCCAAGAGGGTCTATTTCCATCCAGACGTCAGGAATATGCTGCCGGGGCATGGCTGTACATGTTAATTTCTTATTCCAAATAGTTTTCTATCCTTATCTGTTGGAAATAGAGTAGCTTTTAATTAATAGTTTCAACTCCACGACGAGTAATGTATATGTATAAATTGGAATGTACAAGAATAAGCAAGTGCACATACATATACATGCGTGGATGGCTAGAGTAATTGTAACGCCACTGATACCACAGAGAATAAAAGTGAACCTCGTGGTTGTGTAGCCGATGGCACGTTAGATATCAATCACAGGACGGTCTCAGCAATACACACAACTACGAAACTATATTGAATACATATTTACAAAATGGCTCACAAATTATATACCTGCGAATAAATATAAGGCTTCTGTAGGATTTCTATGCAAATGAAGGCTATGGTAGGAAGGCATCATAAGATACTTAACAAAATAGAAAAAAAATAAATAAATGATAGCTGAAAAAGTGCTGTATGAGATGATCGGAACCAGTCTGCGTGTAGCCCATAAATCACTTGATTTTGGGGGCATTCTTGTAGATTACCCTGTTAGACAAAAAGATAAATAAGAGTCAGCACACACACATACTCTCTCTCTCTCTCTCTCTCTTCTCTCTCTCTCTCTCTCTCGTTATGAGAATAATCTAGCGTAGACTATATATTCAGAAAGATCTCGATTCCTTTTAAATTCATTAGATGTTTGCCTTCATGATGACTTGTAAATTAGGCTAAGGTCATCAAAGTCAGTGAAAAAAGTTTATCTGGACGATGACCTGTTATTCTGATTGCCATCATTGACTGGGTAAGGGTGATGCCCTTTCTCGGCGCATGCATTACTGATGTTGCGAAAAAAACCACAACCTTTAGCTGTAGAAAATACAGATTTCTTTGAGGCCGAAAATACTTCAAAACAACTTATTTTCAATAGCAATGCTTTTCTCATTAAATTATTTACTATCCTGAATATCCATAAACAAGTTCATGATCGCGATCTACAGCAGTTAGCTTCAGTGCTATTTTGAAGGCCAGTAGATCGATCCGCGGCATAACAATTATTTTTTGAAATATCGTCAGGGTTTATAAATACTATTTCGTCTGGGTTACATTCATCTTTATTTTGAGCTCGTCTGGGTTAGTTGATGAAGCTAGACCTCAAAGGTTTTATCACGATATTCCTGCCGTTAGATCTCACTTTTTCCTTTCCATGCTCAAGAGAGGAGAGAATCACTTTGACATTTCGCATTCTTTAGTTTTTATGTTATGTTTGTGTTCGTTTGCTTACTTTCACCTCATGATTTGAAAATGTACATATTTTAAGGTGAGAAGAACCTCGCGAAAAAAAAGAAACCTCCTAAGCAATAGGAGATAATATGCAATATATTACTTGGGGATTTCTTTCCTCCGATAGATAATAATAATAATAATAATAATAATAATAATAATAATAATAATAATAATATAATAATAATAATAATAATAATAATAATACAAATGATCTATAGTAGTAAAATCCGAGTGGACCTTTCTTGTTTGTCCCTGGCGGGGTAGGTGGGGTCGGGAAGCTAGGGTAGGGATGACACATCCACCCTCATCCTGCAAACCTGTTTGTCCGCCCTGAGTTGGGTGGGGGGTAGATAGCGGATCGGGAGGGTAGGGGAAACCTGATTGGCATGTTATCAGCTTACTAGAATGTGAAAAATAACCCAGCCAGCCTACAAGACCCCGTTTCACTTCCCGACTCTGAACTCAAGAAGATACCTTCATTGTATACTATATATATATATATATATATATATATATATATATATATATATATATATATATATATATATATAGATATAGAAAATCTAATATATAATTTTTTCAAGGTCAGCTAAGTCCAAAGCCCATGCCTATTTTCTATATATATATATATATATATATATATATATATATATATATATATATATATTATATATATATATATATATAATATATATATATATAGACTTCAGGAGGGTCCATGATACACATGTTGTTTAAAAAGGCCATGTTTATTAACAGCAAAGAAACGTTTCGCACTACTCAGTGCATCATCAGTCTGTCAAAGGTAAAAGACAATAAAATAAATTATTAACATAAAAAGGAATTCAAAAGGTAATTAAAATTTACAAGTTAAAACAATAAAAAGTAAAAGAGTATAAAAAGTACATAAAACAGATATTAATGTAACGAGACATAATTCCGAGTTCACTACTTCTGTTTATAGAAAGCGGACATATACGGGCTTAGCCAATAACTACTATAGCTCCTGTCAATATTCTTTCAAACTTAATACCATCTACACCTTGGTCCATAGAGCTCTAAAATATTCTTCAACTTGGCAAATATTTCACAAAGAAATAGTCTTTTTATTCAACTTTTTCAAGATAAACTCCTATCCACAAGATATAGTTCATAAAATCACCAATAAGTTATTAACAAAGTTCTTACAACCTCCAACAGTCAACTTTGATGTCCCCAAAAAATTATTCTATGCCTCAATCCCGTATATGTCTGACTCCAAATTCTCTTTAAATCTCACAAGAATAATTGAACAGGAAATCCCCTGTCTTAACGTAAAACTGATCTCTAACAAACCCATGTACAATAGGATCATTTTTTAATTTCAAAGATCGCCTGCAGTCCTTCATGCGATCCAATGTGGTTTATAAATTCACATGCCCTGGATGTACGTGGCTCTTACGTTGGATCGACACGGAGGTTACTGCGGGTCAGATATTGCAGCCATTTGGGTTTTAGCTTTCGCACTGGCCAAAGAATTAAGCAGCCAGAATTTTTCTAATATTAGAAATCATGCGCATATGTAAAACCGAAGTCCTGAAAACAACACTTTTCAATAATTGGTTATGTAAGGGACCCAGATCACTTAACAACTTTAGAATCGTTATATATTAAAAGACTGGTTCCCTCTCTCAATAGTAATACTTCCTCAGGAACTTTGTATCTGGCATAGTTGTCGTCTGGCCTTGGACGTCATTTGTATGTCATTCCCTCTTCTCTCCTGCTTATAGATGGTTGGTGTTTTTGGTAGTCTCTTTTTGTTTTCTGTTTTATGTACTTTTTATACTCTTTTACTTTTTATTGTTTTAACTTGTAAATTTTAATTACCTTTTGAATTCCTTTTTATGTTAATAATTTATTTTATTGTCTTTTACCTTTGACAGACTGATGATGCACTGAGTAGTGCGAAACGTTTGTTTCTTTGCTGTTAATAAACATGGCCTTTTTAAACAACATGTGTATCATGGACCCTCCTGAAGTCTATTTATCTTGCTGACTGGAATATTATATATATATATATATATATATATATATATATATATATATATATATATATATATATATATATACATGTATCACAAAATGTGATATGTAATTCTTTTAAGGACAGCTCAGTTCAATGCCCATGGTTATTTTCTCTCGATCTCAGGGTGCATATAGGTGTATATGATAAAGGTCCTTTATCTTCTTTACTATCAGCTTGATGGATGGATACATATATCTACTAGATTGTAAATCCTGATAGTAATCTGAATGGAAATAAAACAGAATTTTGCCCTTACTAATTGCTAATTATGAAATATGAAATAGTAAGTGATATATACGTTTTAGATAATGGAAAACATTGTTTGGGGATAAATTTTGATGGTTTGGAGGCGTATGTCATAACGGTTCCACGATCGGTTCAACTTCCAATGAGTTTTCAATTAGTGGTCCTGCTTTCCATATGACACACACACACACACACACATTTCAACAAACCCATTCACCTAGGTCTCCAACGTATGAAGTGGAGCGAATCAAATGAAAAGATTCGAAGTTGTTCTACTTTGACTACAGGTGTGATACATCGCTTTTTAGTACGAATGACTTTATTGAACGCAGGGAGGTAACAGAATATAATGACGGGCATTTTAACGTTTTGTATGAACCTTTAACTTTTAGATTCATTCATTTCACTATGATTCGTTTCAGTCACTCATTTCTTCTTGCATAAATGTAAATGAGAGGTACAATTGAGGTGGAAACACTCTCAATGATGAAAAAGCAAAAGAGTTTTTGTGTTTTGATTCCGTTATTAATGCTATTATCAATGACTTTTTCCTCTAATATTATGAACCATGGCCCTAAAACAAATCGTGCTTTGAAGAAGCTTTTGAATTAATCATAAAATTTTGTTAGGTGTTTTGAGTATTCGTCATCAAAGAAATTATCAGTCAGAGGTCACCAGTATTTGCTTTTAAGAATCCCAATTCACTTGCAATAACGTTAGCTATTTTAGCTTTGTTGTTGACCTCATTTTTTTCCCTTCATAAATGTAATTTTTATTACATTTATACCGAGCTGGATTCCCCCCAAGTTTGTAATTTTCGATATGAAAACGTAACTATTTTCTAATATTTTTCCCTCGCGATATACCTTTTTTTTTAACTTTTCTTTGTTTCACAATATTAAAAAAATAATGACTTTTCACAATCGGAATAGATCGACAGACTTGCTCAGGTATGTATTCATTGACATAATCTTTGATGTAGAAATAGTTACATACGTAAATAACTAAGTACGTCTGGAAATATCTACATGAACAACAAAGAACACTATTGATATGTTATTAGGTAACGTGACAAGATATATTTTCTATGATTCGAATTGGTTATAAAACGTAGACTAAGTTAGCAAACAACTCGATGTGGTGTATGAAAAGAATGGCGCTATTTGGCAAATATTTTTGGAATGACATCTTGCCTTTCCTTTACTTTCATGACTCCTGGTGCATTTTCCACCTGTCCATCTCCATGTAGCCCTACTGATTTTTCTTTTCACCTTCATCTCATCTTTGTGGTATATTTGCCATTTTGTCAAATTATGACGTCTCCCAGAAAATACGTAATAATCATCAGAGGTATATGTAATTTTGCTGTTGTGACACCTCCATGTTTCATTTATCTTGAAATGGTTTTGGGTGGTTCAAATAAAATACATTCGAACTTTGAATTATATGCACACAATATTTTGGCGATGAGATGAAGGCCTATGAGCAAATCTGAATCATGGTTTGGCGGCATAAAGCTGACTCCCTAGGAGAAAACAACTATTTAACATTCACTTGATTTCTCTGATAGTTCAGATCCTAAGATTTACATTAACCTCAGGCGAGCACTTTTTCATCTACATTGTCACCAGACTCAAGTCAGTCGTGTTTAATCTTACAATCTGGCATGTCTGAACATCTGGCAATATTGGCACGGAAATAAAACACCAACTCCTAGCGACTGGAAGTGGAAAGAGTAAGACTCTGGACAGGTGATTATCCTACATCCGCCGTTCTGTTCTAATGCACGTAAACATTTCAAGTGACGTTTCCTTTAGCAATGGCTAAATCATGCAAAAACAATAATATCATAAGAAAAATTCTTATCTTTTGTATTCAGAGAAAATTCGAATGGTTTGCAAAGGCATATAAAAAGACCGCAGTTATTTCTTCCGAACACAATCATATCAGAGAAAATTGGTGTGTTATTGACTCATTTGCAAAAATTGCACTTTACGGTACAGAGATAAGCGTGCAAGAGTTTTCTCCAATTACACGTTTGGATATTATATGAACAGTGAACTTCTTTGCAGATAGATTTCTGTCCCTCTCGTCCATAAGATTGTATTTGCAATTAAGCTGTTCCTGAATTCGTCGTCTCTTAAACCAAAGTCCTAACTTTAAGCAAAGAAATGGTAGCATTAAAAAAATCTATATTACTATTCAGTTCGATATTGATGTCTATGAGCTCTTTACAAATCTTAATGACCTTCTTGAATTTGTTGAAAGCAATTCTCCAAACTAAAGTAACTCAGTGAAGCAATTCTAGTGATAGGTAACAACCAAATGCTGACTCCATACGACAACTCAACTGCCCATGGTTCACATTATTCCATTTCGTTTAACAAAGTTCAGAAAGACTTTTATTTACAGATTACCTAATTTTGCGTGTCGATCATGTTATGTATTGTAAAGTACAAAACTTACAGTTGGTCGATATAACTAAATAAGTGAGAATGGATAAAAGTAATATAGATGTATAATGATTCCAAATATTAGATTTCATATTATAAAACAGAAAAAAGGTTTCTGTCGAAACATATTAACTACAATCCTACGATTTGCCGAAGCGTCAGGGTTGGGTGCGAGAAAGGGAAATATTTTTCACTGGTGCTTCGAGAAGCTCGCAACATCTGGTAGGTAAAGAGCAGGAGGAATGTGCTTTTCCGGCGAAGTACGGTCGAGATAACGTCTCATATGTTCTCCAAAGAGCGCCTTTTACTTGAGTGCTACATCGACAACCGATTTTTATGACTCATGGTACACAGATACGGATCCTAGATATTTCCGGTAAGTTTTCTTTCTTACACACACACACACGTTCATATATACACATATATTATATATATATATATATATATATATATATATATATATATATATATATATATATATATATATATACTATACCATATAAAATATCCGCAGATTAGAATCTAATCTCGGTATTTATTAAAGGTAGCGATGGATCCGTGCGTCTAAGAGCACTGGCAATACCCAACATCCATTTCCTCTCTCTCTCTCTCCTCTCTCTCTCTCCACGGCACACCTACCCCTCCATTATATATATATACATACATACATACACACACATATATATATATATATATATATATATATATATATATATATATATATATATATATATATATACAGGGTGTTTCGAAATTAAAGCCCCCTCTACAGCATACCAAAATTTGATATGGACAAAAATAAAAGTAATTCAGAACAGGTATTTATTTATGTTTCTCTCTGAGTATTTAATATTTTGTGTGGCCTCCATCTGCCAGTACCACAGCCTGCATTCGTGAGGGGTATGATTTCAGCAAATCGCAAAAAAAGCTGAGACTCAAACTCCATTTCCCTGGGCACTTCGGTCAACTCTCTTCGCAGGTCGTCGAGGCTTGGTATACCATCATAGTTCACTGTGCGCACTTCACCACGATCCTTTAAGATACTACCAATGTTTTCACACACCATTAAGGTAAGGGGAGGTACCTGGAAATTCACTTGACAAGCAGAAACCAATACCACTGTTTTGAAGCAGCTCCTGTGTCTGAAGAGCCTTGAAACATGGTACCTTATCAAGCAAAAATGTGACTTCTTCAGTAATTAACACATTTTCAGGATCTTTGAGGAAAGGAAATACTCCACCGGTAAGCACAGTTTCTCTGAAGTATTCGCCATTCCTTGACTGCCCTTTTTCTTTGATGATCCACATTAACCATTTGGCTGTGAAACAGAGAAAAATTCCCAAACATTCAGGAAATTTTACAACTTGGCGATACCGCACGTTATCTCTGATATCATCCAGCTAAGCAGCCCAAATGATGTCATTTTTATGATTTGGCTTCCTGACTGTGTAAATGAAGAATTTATCTGATGTGGCAACATGGAGAAAGTCAGTTTCATCCCAATCTTTAAGAAAATAAAACATGAAATGGCTTGATACCAGATTTTTCCAACTCACGATATACAGCACAATAACTTCTCTTCTTTCCCCTATTTATTTCTAGTTCAAGCGCCTATTTATGTGAAGACTTTCTTGGTCTACCCACTGCCTCAGCTATGATATCTTTTGACTCCTGAGAAAGGAGTTGAGGATTTCCAAGATTCTCACTCTTTTCACGATGACAGTCACATGGATTTTTGTCCCAGTTTCTTTTAACAAAGGATTCATCTCTTTTAATGTATTTAGCTATCCAGGAACGTGAAATGAAGGATGCGCCAGCATCTCTGGCCTCTCTGAAGGTTATAACCCGGATTCGGTCAATCCATTTGATTACCTCCGAGTCGTTAGCCTTGGCTATATCTAACTTTGTCACTCAGTCTGAAAATACAAGAAATGTAAAATAGAAGCTTAAGTTAATGTACTTGGAGATAGGCTATAGCAGAAACTTCATAACTTTCCATTTGTTTTGTGGAAGGGGGGACCTCTAATTTCGAAACACCCGGTATATATATATATATATATATATATATATATATATATATATAATATATATATATATATATATATATATATATATATAAAACCCTTTTAAATTCTCGAATAACGAATTCCTCACACATGCTGTGTACGTGTCAGAATTACTACTTCATATTCTCTTGCATTTGGATTTCAGGCTTTGTGGTGACAAGCGTATCCAAACAGTATGAGGAATTCGAAAATTTAAAAGAACATTATATTTATCACAATTACACATGTGATGCTTCTGTAGAGTGTTCGAGTGTATGTTCTCTTACCTGCTTCTTTCTTCTTGATGATTCGTTCTGCAGTGTGGTTCTATGTTTGACTTTATGCTTCTTAATGTTAGTTCTGGATTAGTAATATTAATAGTCTCTCAGGAGAAGTTTGAATGAGACGAACGGCAGAGTTTCTTTTCTTTCCTATCGCAAAGAATACAAGTTACAACTACAAAGTTTATAAAATGAGAATCTGGTTCGGACCACTGGCAATGTTTTTGCCTCTTTACTCTACGACGACAACCGGTCCTCCGACTCATCTTCTGGTGTTCTGAAATTCAGCCACCCACGGATCGAATTCGGCCCAACCTCCTTAAGGCGGTGTAGGTTCTAGTTCGCCCAAATGGATTCTTGACTCATGGAGCGGGTCTTTTCCTTATCTTTCCCCATCCCCTTTTAGATGGGGTTAACATGCTAATTCCTCCTCTTCCAGGCGGAGTTGATTAATTAAATATGTTAACACCCGCTCCTGGAGGTGGAGCGTCATTATCTTTGAAGGCTGAGTAAGTCTGGTGTGAGGTCACAAGTCAAAGATTTTATGGCTGTCTTAAGATTTCAATCGCAACGTTGTTATGGCCCATCATCCTGTGACTAAGGTTTTGTTACATCTAGGCTTGTTGATCAAATTCTGACTCACACACCAAAGCTCAATTCTCTCTCTCTTCTCTTTCTCTTTCTCATAATTTCACTGCACTCTCTGATTATTCTCTTTCCTTCTCTTTCTGTTTTTACGCTGCCCTATCTACTATTATTTTTTATAGCTATCATTACATCACTCGGTCACCTACCAAACATTGTCTTCAATGTTTAATATGTACTATATATATGAAAAAGGGATATACTAAAAAAATTATTAAAGAGTACAACAAAATACACAAAAATTGTCTTCCCAACTCTGAAAGAAAGAATAAGTGTAATAAAATTGTAATAAAAAATCATAGTAAATGTTAAACATGTCAATTCATAAGTTTATCAAGTCAAAAGTGCATTAAATCATAAGTATAATATATGAAAACTCAGAATACAATATCTGGATATTAAATGTCAATTAGGGATCATTTCTTTTCATTTCTGTCAGTATCCTTTGTATCTTTTTGATAATCCAATGCCTCACTATGATGACAAACATAACTATAGTGACTACTATTACCAATAGATTTATAAATGAAAGAAATTGTGCTATGTTTCGTATACAAGTAATAGTCATCACCATAATTCAAGTTCTCAAGTTACTTTAATTCTAGTTGAGACAATTTAAACTCATCTATTGCAAATGTGTAATTCTTATATGGCACATGTTTGTTGAAATGGTATTCAGTGAAAAGGTGTGGTTCATAGCATAATTGATTTGGTATAACTAACTTACAGGATGTTGCAAAAGACTTAATATTCTTAAATTTCAGTTGGATGGTGAAATTAGGACAAATGACTGAGGCTATAACAGTATCTAATAAAAATACAAAAATGTCTTCATTAACTATAGTTGCTTCAAATGACTTATTAAATGATTGTGTACACATCTTTTTTTTATTTTGTTTTAAAATCAACTCTTGGATACAGGGATGATCATTAGTAGTTTTATATAAGTTATCAATATAACATATGTGCTCTTTTTCCTTCAAAATTACACATTCATTGAATTGTTCATCAGTTAAAAAGGCTAACATTAATCCATGTTCTTCCAATGCAAAATGAGCACTAAGCCTCTTTCTTATAATGATCTGATTTTCAATATACATAAGAAAGGGATGTACAGAAACTAGCACATTTGAAATTTTCGTATTGAAAGGTAGAACTAAAGTAATTCTGTCATGGAATACTTTGGCATTTATCAAATTATAGTACATAAAAATACCTTCTACTAAAGGTATGAAATGCTTCTCAATTATTGTCTTCTAATTCTTTTGAAGTGATTAGTGTTGGGCTCAAAATACCTTTGTAAGCAAGTAAGACAGCATTGAGCATGTCTTTATGTTCCTGTAACATCACTTCACTTTCCAGTGCAAAGGTATTTAAAAACTGTATATTTTCTATCTCATTGAGTTCTTTTGTTACATTTCGATTGATTTGATTTATGAAGACTTCCAACTTTTCCAGTCTGTCTATTATTTTCTTTTCTGGTTCTATTTGCTCCGGTAGCAACCCCAAACAACTGATTTAGAGCAGTTCCAATGAAGGGTGAGAGGGATCTTTTGGACCTTGTTCTCAGTGTGTTATCTATGTTCATGCTCAACTTTTCCAATAATGACAGACATGGCACTGTTATTATCACCCTTCTGTAGGATTGCTTTGATACCAATTTGAATTTCTCTTAGTTCACTCTCACGTCTGAGCACTGTGGAAATATCTATACTAACTATTCCAAGGTCCTTGACCATTTTGACTTTTCCATGTCTTTTTAACAGGGCACTTTTTCTTATCTCCCCTTCTGAAGAGATGAGTCGAATTAAAACTAGTGCTATGATGAGTTGCATGTTTGCCTCTGCAAAAATTAGACTTAATCAGATTTTCTTTATATATAGACACATAAATTGCACTATATACATCATAGTTATGATATTTTCAGCCCAAAACTATTTACATATAGGTATACACACATGTTTACTTCTTTCTGTTTCTCAGAGCATAACTTGTTGTGATTGGATTGTCTATAGTATTTTCATTCCTTACGTTATCTATATCTTAGTAGACCATGGATCTGTTTTCACTACCTTTACATTATTCCAGTGAACTACCTTTTCCTTTAGATCACTTTCATCTATCACTCTATATTTGTTTAATTTTAACAATTCTATTACTCTATATGGCCCCGTGAATTTTGGTGAAACTTTTACATTTGGACCTTCTGCTATATGATTCTGAGCATAAATTTGAGTACCCACTGTAATGTTAGGTTTACTGGTATTTTTATTATAGTATTTTTCTTGAGTCTTATGTACGTCTTTTAGTCTAGCTCTTGTCTGCATGATAGTCTCGTAAGTACGTCTGGTTATCCATGCAACATAGTCATCATAGTTATAAGCGTATTTGTCATTCTTTTCTGATAGCCATATAGCAAATAATAAGGAGATTCTCCTATCGTCTCATTTACAGTATTATTCAAAGTGAACTGCACATCTGCAAGAGCGAAGTCACAATCTCCTGTATGTGGTTTTACTAAGGTTTCAGGATATCCTTTTTTTTACGATTAGTTCGGTCTACTGCTCCATTTGAACTGGGTTTATATTCTGTTATTTGACATTTATTTATTTCATAAAATTCACATATTTTCTTTAAAAGACCACTAGTAATTTCAGCAGCATTATTAGATAGAAGAACTTGAGGACATGAATGTCTGGTTATAATTCTAGATTTGAGAGCCTCGGCTATTGTAGCTGCATCTCTGTTTCTTACAGGTATGATTTCTACACATCTAGTTAGATGGTCTAAGAAGACTAATATTTGTTTGTTTCCTCTAATAGTTGTTGGAAATGGATCCTAAAAGTCCATAGTTACTACATGAAATGGATTTAATTCTGATGGATATTTTTCAAGTGGAGCTTTTATATTTACGTTACCCTTATGTTGGTTGCAAACTACGCAATTTTGTACAAAGTCCTTGGCATCTTCATTACAATGTGGCCAAAAATAATTTTTTGGTTATGATTCTAGTTGTCTTTTTAATTCCTGGATGTCCTGCCAACTTATATGAGTGTGTTAGTTCTAAAACTTCTCTGGTTAGTGTTTTTGGGATATATAGTCGAGAACAACCATTTTTCTCTGTCGGTATTTTATACAACAAACCATTTATTAACTGAAAATCAGGTTTCAAGATTCCTCTATTAGTAGCTGTCCTACTATTTGTCTGATTTCTGGATCTTTTTCTTGTTCTAATTTCAACTTTCTAAATATAAATCTACCACTTGACAACTAAAACAAAAGGTATTAGTCGTAATGCATTTTTCTGTTTCTTCTTGAAATCTGGATAATGCATCAGCCAAGGTGTTAAGTTTCACTGGAATATATCTGAACTCTGGAGCAAACTCTAATACACTAAGGAACCATTTATTGAGCTTCATATTGTTATGATCTAAAAGTATGTCTGAATTTTTCTAAACCCCAAAATAAAGCTAAACACTCTCTTTCGGTTGTATTATAGTGTTTTTTCCGCTGGGTTTAAAACTACTGGCATAGCATACTGCTCCCATTCTAGTTTTGGCCTTTTGTAACAGTACAGCTCCTAGCCCTGTACTCGAGGCATCACAAGCTAAACAAAAATCTTTTGAAAAATCTGGGTAGACCAAAACAGGGTTCCTAGTCATTTTACTCTTTAATGTTTGAACGGCTGTTTCTTGTTCATTCTGTCATTCATATTCAACTTCCTTTTTGGTTGATTCTGTCAAAGGTTTGACGCTAGAAGCAAATCCTTTTATAAATGGTCAATTGTATCCGACCTTTCCAAGGAATCTCCTTAATGATTTCAAATTAGTGGGAGCTGGATAATCAATTATTGCCTTTATTTTGCCTGGTTGAATACGCAGTCCATCTTCACTAATTACATGACCCAAGTATTCTAATGATTTCATCAGGAACTGACATTAATTTATTTTTTAGTCCTGCCATTCTTAATATTTCCAGGGCCAATTCTAATGTTTTGAGATGGCTTTCTAAATCTTTACTAAAAATGATTAAATCGTCTAAATATACTGCAACATTTTCTATGTCTCCTAGAACTTGTAACATTAATCTAACAAACATTAGAGGAGCTGTGAGTCCAAATGGCATTACTTCTAACTGTAAATGTTATTTATGTGCGCTGAAGGCTGTGAATTGTTTGGATTCTTCATCTAGAGGTACTTGCCAATATGCACTAAGTAGATCTAAGGATGAAATTATTTTTAGCCCCTCCTAATTGAGCTAACATATCTTGAATCACCGGCATCGGTATTCTATCTGGAACCGTGGTGGAGTTTAATTTTCTATAGTCTATTACAGTCTCCAACTGCCATCTTTCTTTGGAACAAGCAACATTGGAGAATTATATGGAGATTTAGAAGGAATTATTACTCCATCTCTTTTCATTTCCTCTATCAAATTTTCAACTATGGGTCTCTGGCTTAGTGGTAATCTGTAATTAGGAATAAAAAATGGCTTGGCTCCATCATCTAACAAAATCTTATGTTGTAGGACATTTGTTCTTCCTAGTTTATCTCCTTCTACAGCTATTATATTTATATATTTTTCTAGCACCAGAATTAACTTGTTTCTATTTTCTGGAAAATCTGTTTTATTTACTTAATGATTTATTTGAGAGTTTTGGCCATTATAGAGAAAAATGCTTTTTTCTTGTACTGTTAGTAAACGATTGTTAATAGGTATTCCTATACAAAAGACAGTGCTTGCTCATAGTGTTAGTTTGTTATTTGAATAGTTTTGGACATAAGCTTCACAATTATCACCATTCATGTGGACTATGAATTATCCATTCGGACAAAATCTGGTAATTCATCGTTCAACAATAGAACATGTTTAGCCCTTACATTCTCTTTTGCTCTTAAACAATTAGGATTTAAAGTTACTGCTCTGTTGAGTTTAAATTGTACTTTTATTATCATCAGCTATGCTAACGCAACATATCTCATCTTCTATGTCTGAAAAACAACAAAGTTCTGCATTTTCAGTTGTTTCTTCTGTTTCTTTTATTATACTACTATTTATGTCTGATTTCTTTATGTTATCTAATAGCAATACTTCATTTAGTATTTTCCCTTCATTTTCGTAACTCATTACTACATTGCTACAGTTATTAGTACATGTATCTGTATAGGTATCTGTATAAGCATCTTGATTTTCGTTATATTCATAGTTTCGGTGATCACCATTATTTATGTTTGAGTAATTACTTGAATCTGAGTTTATATCATCAAAGTGTGCACATTTCATTGATTCTGTATTCTGTAATGGTGAGAATTCGAGGATTCTTCTTTTCTATCTGTTTCTATTTTATCTTGCTTTTCTCGTATGTCTCTCTCGCATGTCGAAACTCTCTCAGACAAATTGATCAGATTTGGGTGAGGCTTATCTTCGTCAAGCACAAAACATACGCTCTTCTGATTATCCTGTTTCAGGCTAATCTTTCTTTCACTGCTGTCTAGTATTATACCACATCTTCTCATTGAAATAAATGAAAATAATACTTGTGCGGGAAAAAATCTGTCATCTGGAAATATAAAACTTTCGACAAATTTGTGTGACAAAATGTCTATTTCCAAGTTCACTTTTCCTAGACTTCTAATTTGTTTACCCGCTATTCCCTTTATGACTTTATTTTGACTTTGAATCAGAGTTTCTCAAATGCCCAAATATCTAGTTAAAGTTGATTTATCTATTATATTCACTGTACTGCCTGAATCTATAAGTACAGTACATGTCTTTCCATTTATTGGAATCTTCACAATAGGCAAATCTTTTCTGTTTATTACTTCTTCTTTCATAGAGAATACTACTTCCTTGCTATTTAGGTAGGAAAATGCGGATGAACCTTCATTTTCCATACTAGCCATTTCCTCTTTTTCTCCTCTATCATCTTGAAGGGAATTATTTTCTTTCTTCTGTGAAGGGGTTAATTGTCACTGGCTTGAAGAGTTATTTGGATTTAGGCGACTGTTACTTACTTCTATTACATCCTTATTGGTTCCCTTATTATTGAACCAACAGGTTTTAGTTAAATGCCCAACCTTCTTGAAAATTGCACAACTTCTAGGCTTTCTGCATTCATTAGTGGAATGATTTGTATACCCACAATTTTCACATGCTGCCTTTGGTCTTGCTCCCTGAGCTGAAAAGTTCCCTTGACTTGAATTATTTGTGTTTGGAGATTGACCAGCTTATATTTCATGGGTGGACCATTCCTTGAATAATTCTGTCTTCCTTTCTGGT
>NC_087201.1:64800585-64803085 GCF_015104395.2 Macrobrachium nipponense
TGTCTTTACGTAAAGTACAGAGATCCTCGGAATAACCCAATGGCGGGTCTAGACTCTTACCGTATGGGCAGAATTCAGATCCTAACCTCTTTTGGTGTTTAGATCTTGCAATGTAATGGGTAAACGCCTAACATTTAGAATAAAGAAAAGGGTGAATATAGATTTAGCCCCTAGACACTGGAACCATCTAAAGAGTAAAATAATATTGAAACACTTGCTCTTTGTAAGCATATGTATGACCGAGCGTGATATGGGAAGAAATATATTTTGGTTTGTTCCGGTATGTATTTTTGTTTTTATTATATCTTGGAACACTTGATTTATATACTGAATTGCTTTATACAGTTCCAAAATAAGAGCTGTATAATTTACCTAATTATTATAATTTCTTTAATATATGCCATTGCCCTGAAATTAGTAATTTATAGGATTATAAAGACAGGGTTTGAGTTGAATTATATATCAGCAGCAATTAGAAAGGACGAGTCCCCCCCCTCATCTTCTAAGCCTTCCTCGTAGAGCTGTCATGACCACCATACTTTAAACTTATCCTACGAATTGTTCGGTACTAACAGCGTAAAAAAAAAAAAAAAAAATCCGTATCCACCGAATAATAAAGTTTAGTATATATGAGTTAGCCTCTGTCTGGCTTAAGACTCATTTTCTTCCTCCTATTTTGTTGTTTCCATGGGGTCTGGACTAAGCCTTTCATAATTTTCTTTTGGCCGAGAGAGGGATTTTTAATTAAATCTCTCATCACTTCGTTTCGTCTTTGGAATGCGTGGAGCTTTTGCTATTCTGAGGCCATGAAGAATGAACTTTTTATTGAGCATCGAATGTGAATAATTAGAATTCAACTTTTTATTGTCCCTTCCGAATGGGTATGTAACATACATAACGAAATCGATTTTGTTCTGAAGATTTGTACCTGACAGTCGATTTAATTAGTAACCCCTAGATCATGTTAATCTCAAACAGTTGATCATTTCTATCTATTTTACATTCTTCTAGTGAAGTTTAACTGCATGAGGCGGTATATTTAGCTGAATCGTTTATATATCCTTTATGTCATATAATGATACAATTTCCTGAGAAAGAAAGTAGTCTGTGTCATAACACTTTTATAACCTTTTAATCCTTTATTGAAATGTTTTGGTGTGTTTCGGTTTAGGAGCATAGAAAACAGTTGAAAGTAAAAATATTTTCTCCTTTCCCTAAATACTCAGCAGTAAAGAAAAGCACTTTATTTAAACGTCTCGACTTCAAGGGGCTTTGCTGGCCACCCGAAGTGAGGGTGGTTGAAACCGGGCAGTTTAGCTTAAAACGTCCTGGCATTTAACTGAACACATTTGGGATTTAAAGCCCCTGAAGGTTTCATTCTGTCGAGCTCCGTCTTTGCCGCATTCAGCGGCAACTGATGCAATCTGATACTTGGGGTAAGAAAGAGAATTAGTAAAATTAAATGCGCAATACATCATCGGGTCTGGGAAGGATGAACAAAGTTGCATGTTAGTTGAAATTCAAATGTGCTTCTGATGAATGTCACTTTTCATCATAGTAATTATAATTTTATTGGGCTTTATAAGCAGTGGTTTTTTCGCTGTTAAAGTAATTGGTAACTTGATGTGAACATTATTCATTAAAACCTCGGCTGCGGTCTTGGTCTCAGAAGCAATTATGATCTGTTGAAGAATTTAACTTCATTCACCTCAATTATATATGATTGAGGTAAAATGAAGTTATCCGCGTTGTTGTCTTCAGTGATTTTCATGCCGAGTCAAATTTCGGCATCTCTTTTCTCTTAGCTGACAGTAATAAATCACAATTAGCTGCCGTTTCCCAGTTTGTAATCGTATTCATCATGGATTCTCTTTGTTGACAATTCAAAGCGTTTTTGTATGAGTTTAATGTTTGTGTTTATCATACTTTTTAAACAGATTTTCCTTTTAATGATATTGACAGAGGATGATTGAAATATTAATTTCATAGAATAATTTTATATATTTTGGGGAATAATTCCAGAGCGAAGACTTTAATCTTATATAATTGTCATGTATTGAAATTGAAGTGGCTTATATTAATGATTGTGTCAAAAGTCATGTACGGGCTTTGGGATATTGTGATAAATGAGCCTTCCCTGTACTTCCTACAGATGGTCGGGGCTGTTTGTTGCTGTTGTTGTTATAAAAGGTTAAATTCTCTGTGGTCACCTTCACAACGAGCTCAAAGCAGTGTGAATGGTATTTAAAATAATAATAATAATAATAATATACTTTATTTCAGCTCAGGGCCATATACATTGAATATACAAAATACGGACAGTAACATACACAATCTAGATACATGAGACATGATAAAATAGAAAAAGAAAATGAATAATCGGCACTTATACACAAAATAGCTGAGGTAGCACAAAAGCCAGCAATCATCATACTGGTAATAACAGTAATAATATTGGTGAGAAAAAAAAATGCATTGCGAGTAATAACAGTTAGTGCAC
>NC_087201.1:64808085-64845135 GCF_015104395.2 Macrobrachium nipponense
CGTTTTTCATATTGCACTTCCTGCGTATGGTTGAGATGTTACTTCCATCAGTCGTTCTTTGAACATATTTGGTTCTTAGGGCCTGATCTTGTGCCACTGTTAGCAATCATTCTGTTTGCTTCTTGAGTTCTCCCCTCTGTAGCCATTCCCATGTTTCATCGCTGGCCAGTTTTTCAGTATGTCTCATGTACTGTCCTTGCATTGGTTTGTTGTGCCATTCCTCTGTTCTGATTGTCATGCCCCTGTCTCTGCATTTCAGGGTCTTCGTCTACTGTTATCAGTCCTTCTTCCCATGCACTCCTTAGCCACTTATTTTCAGATATTATTATTATTATTATTATTATTATTGGCGTGCAGTTGCCGTTGCAGCAGGGCCCTCCTAAAGCTCCTCGTGCTTGATTCTCGCTGGGCGGTAGGGTCATGTAGCCGGAAGAATGTGTATTTTGGTAGAAGACCCTTTTTTAGGCAAATACTGTTAAAAAGAATGGCAGAATTAAGCGAGTTGATTTTATATATTGTTTTTTCTATTCTCCTTACAATTCGCTTCTCAGGCTAAGCGATGTTTCTGAGTATCTGACCAATATTCATATTGGGAATTTTCAAAAATCATAAATGCTGAAGGTAATCTTTTATTGGAACAGGATATCAGGTCCAGGTCAAGCAGGGGTCGTCGTCAGTGCTGGTATTATTCCGTAGGCGTAGTTCAGTTCGGGGCCGGGTTCGTCTTCGGTTTAAGGGCTGGTATTGGTGCTGGTATAGCTGGTATATCTGGTATTACGTGACGTTTCGACCTTCTCGCAGGTCATCCTCGGACGAGTCGTTTGAAGAGACTGTAGCAAGAAAGTTGTTGTTTTTGATTTAGCTGACCTTGTGTCAGCACGGGCTCTTGCTCACAGAGCAGCCCGTAAGCAAGAAAGTCTGTGGGGCGGTATTTATAGCGGCTCGGACCTAGAGTTGCATTCTCATTGGTCGGGCCGGTCTTGGACGAAGTCGTGGATCTCGCCTCGAAGGTCTCGGGGATTCTCTCGTGCGAGCGCCACAGTAGTGTGCCTGGGGATGAACGACACCAATACCAGCCCTTAAACCGAAGACGAACCCGGCCCCGAACTGAACTACGCCTACGGAATAATACCAGCACTGACGACGACCCCTGCTTGACCTGGACCTGATATCCTGTTCAAATAAAAGATTACCTTCAGCATTTATGATTTTTGAAAATTCCCAATATGAATATTGGTCAGATACTCAGAAACATCGCTGAGCCTGAGAAGCGAATTGTAAGGAGAATAGAAAAAACAATATATAAAATCAACTCGCTTAATTCTGCCATTCTTTTTAACAGTATTTGCCTAAAAAAGGGTCTTCTACCAAAATACACATTCTTCCGGATACATGACCCTACCGCCCAGCGAGAATCAGGCACGAGGAGCTTTAGGAGGACCCTGCTGCAACGGCAACTGCACGCAAGGAACAAGAGAGGACCGCACTCGTCGAGGAAAAGGACAGCTTATACTCCGAGTGGGATGACCTCCGCCGTCGTATTATTATATATTATTATTATTATTATTATTATATATTATTATTATTATTATTATTATATTATTTATTATATTAAAATAAAAATGGAAAAGTAAATCCACAATAATATGTCTGATCTTGTTATTTAAAATACAAAGCAGAAAGCTTTCGAGGACCTGCACGGTCCTCCTTGTCAATCTGAATACAATTACAAACAGTGACTATACAAGAACTTTGTTTTTTGACTAGTTTGCAAATAGCCTGTTTGATGATGTAGTTGGCTCTTCACGTTATCCCCTCGTTCTCCAACGGCAAACCAGCTAATCGCCTAGATCTTCGAAGTGGCGGTTTGTCTCTTGAATCGTTTGATATGTTGTCCATAGCAGCTTGGGCGCCTGCACTAGGGACACGGGATGGGTCTCTGTTACCTGAACGAAAGAAGATGAGGCAGCGGCAGTATCAGAGGTGGCTAGATTATTGGTGTTATTACCATGCAACCTATATCTGTTATAATCTCTGATAAACTGACAGCAAATTATTTCATTTAACAGTTTTTAGACATGATTCGTCTATGTGTCTCATCCACAATATTTTCATTCAACAATGAAGGCTATAAACAAAAATTTGGCGTAGCCATGGGTTCACCCTTATCCCCCATACTTGCAAATTTATGCATGGAATTTGTAGAAACTGAAATCCTCTCCAAATGTGATCCCAATCTAAAACCACTCATTTGGGTCAGATATGTCGACGATGTCTTCGTAGTTTTTCCAAGGTAATCACATAGACTTCGAGCAGTTTTTGAGATTTGTCAATAGCATACTACCTTCCATTCAATTTACAGTGGAATATGAAGTAGAAAATAAGCTGCCCTTTCTGGATGTTTTGGTATACCATGACCCTATTACATTTAGTTTTAAATTTAGTGTTTACAGAAAAGTGACTAATGCAGAAGCTTATGTCCACTTCTATTCTTTTCATGATAATGAAGTAAAGCAAAATATAATGATAAATTTCATCCTAAGAGCCTTGGAAATATGTGATCCTGAATATATTGACAGCGAATTTCATCATATAAAAGAAATTTTTGGAAAATTATGCTATCCAGAAAATTTCATAAATAATGCCTTCACTAAAGCCAAAAGGATTTTCTATATAAAAAGTCAATATGAATACAAAAAAGAATAAAAAAAAAAAAGTATCTAACCTTACCATTTAATCCCAACTTACATAATATTAGAAAAACAGTAAATGAAAAAGGTGAAGAAAAGGTCAACCTGGTATTCAGCTATAAGAATACACTCAAAGGCTGTCTCATGCAAAATAATAACTCCAACCAAAGCTTTAACAAAGAAATTGGTGTTTATGAAATACCTTGTCAGGATTGCGATAAGAAATATTACGGAGAAAGTGGGAGGGGACTACCAATCAGAATCAATGAACACAAAAAAGCTTATAATTTGCATGCTGAGAATAATGCACTAGTCTCACATAGTTTAAATGACGATCACCGCATTAATTGGAACGAGTCAAAAGTAATTTTCAATAGTAAGGATACAGGTATTAGAAGGTTAGTTGAAGGAGCAATTATTAACAGGGGTCTCTCTATGGAAGGCAATAATGCTGTCAGTTTATCAGAGATTATAACAGATATAGGTTGCATGTTAATAACACCAATAATCGAGCCACCTCTGACACTGCCGCTGCCTCATCTTCTTTCGTTCAGGTAACAGAGGCCCATCCCGTGTCCCTAGTTGCAGGCGCCCAAGCTGCTATGGACAACATATCAAACGATTCAAGAGACGAACCGCCACTTCGAAGATCTAGGCGATTAGTTGGTTTGCCGTTGGAGAACGAGGGGATAACGTGAAGAGCCAACTACATCATCAAACAGGCTATTTGTAAACTAGTCAAAAAACAAAGTTCTTGTGTGGTCACTGTTAGTAATTGTATTCAGATTGACAAGGAGGACCGTGCAGGTCTTCGAAAGCTTTCTGCTTTGTATTTTAAATAACAAGATCAGACATATTATTGTGGATTTACTTTTCCGTTTTATTTTATTAACTCATGTGATTATGAGGTTTCTTTGGATTACTTATTATTATTATTATTATTATTATTATTATTCAGAACATTAACTCTTTTCATACGGATCAAGGTTATAGAGGCCATTGACTTGAAATTCAAGCTGCCAACAAATATAGTGTTCATTAGGAAGTAGTAACGGGAGGTAATGGGGAATTTAGAAATAAGATATCACTTATTAAACGAGAGAAGATAAGCTATCAAACTGATAAAGGGATAGATAAAAATGTAAGTAAATTATTAGAATTCAAGGAGAATTGTATTAGTGTATTAGTGCATTGCATCTTGCTTTGAGCTTTCAATATTCCCATTGCATGACATCCTTACGGAGACTGTTCCACAGTCCAACAGTATGAGGAATAGAGGACCTCTGGAACTGAGAAGTTCAACAAATAGATAGATAGATAGATAGAGTTATTGTATTCTCTGATGAAGAATGAAATAGACTCCTGTAACTGAAGAGAGATTGCTGATATTCTCTAATGTATAGAATAAAAACAAGTAAAAAACTGCGCCAAAGTTTCTTCGTCACAATCGAGTTTTCTGTACAGCATAACAATGCTGTGGGGGAAATCACACCCACGGTCCACTGGTGGTCTGTGCTGTTGGCGCCTATAGCAGTGCCAGCTGCACAATCATAGCTAACTTTAACCTTGAATCAAATCAAAACTACTGAGGCTAGAGGGCTGCAAGTTAGTATGTTTGATGATTGGAGGGTGGATGATGTACATGCCAATTTGCAGCCCTCTAGCCTCAGTAGTTTCTTCAGATTTGAGGGCGGACAGAAAGGTGTGGACGGACAGACAAGTAACCATCTCAATAGTTTTCTTTCACAGAAAACTAAAATGCAGGACCACTGATAAAGCCAGAAACAAATTTGTGAAAGCAATCTATTCATTAAATGGGCAAGAATAAATGTACCTCGTAAAGTGAGCATTGGATTTACAATAGATTCATCCATTTAACCTACCATAATACTGCAATAATTTCCGGTATCATGTTTCGTATATTTATATGAAAACTAAATACCTGTGCAATGTTTCACCACAAATAAATTGTTATTGTGTTCAAACGCTGGTTACGCAAAAAGGGCTGATATATTTCCATATTATACGAAAAAATCTATTCAAATAAGTGTCACAAACTGAGTTACCACAAAAAAATGACTAAATTATTTTTCCATTGTGTATCTCGCGGAGTGATATAAAATGAACGCAGGTATATCAAACTACTCTCCATTTTATATAAATTCTCTCGATTGCAAGAGTTCTCTTTCTAGTAGCACTTTCCATAAGGTTTTTCACATTGTGTTTTCATTTGCTCTGCCATCTTGCTTACAAGAGTATATATGAAAAGAATGTTGGGAGATCGCCATAAGGAAATTAATGATAGGATTTGATATCATCGACTTTTAGAATCATTCGGAAAAGGTTGAATGATGGCCCCCGGCCCGAATACCCGCCAGTTCCCCACTGTACCCAGTCCTTCATACCGCCCTCCAACTACGCACACATACACATACACACACACACACACACACACACACAAGCGAGCGAACAACAAAAGGTCCTTCACCGAAAAGGTTTATTCCGATCCACCACTCAAGCTCGTAAACCTTTGGTAGAATGTTTATACAAATCGATAAAAAGAGAAATAACCTGAGATACAAATATATTTATATATATATATATATATATATATATATATATAAATATATACATATATATGTATATATATATATATATATATATATATATATATATATATACATATATATGTATATATATACTATATATATATATATATATATATATATATATATATATATATATATATATATATATATATATATATATATATATATATATATATATATATATATATATATATATATATATATATATATATATATATATATATATATATATACATATACATATATATACATATTATATATATATATATATATATATATATATATATATATATATATATATATATATATATATCTTTCGTCATTTAAATCTTCATGCTGTACATTTGGATCTAAAGATTTTTAGATGCATGTGTTAGAGTTTGCTCATACGAGAGGCATTTCACTTTTTACCTAACTATTTGTAATAGAATTAAAATGAAAATTATTACTAAGCTGTCAGATTTACACATACCTGTATATGCTGTGCTGATTGATAGATAGATTTTATAAATGGTAGAAAATTAAATAATTTAAACGCCGTTTTTTATTTAGTACAGATATATTTTCATGAAGACTGCGTTTAGATATATATAACTTCGTTTAATTAAAATGTGTCCGTTATATTGTTTCATTTTTCTCTTTTCAACTTTAATGAAACTCTGAGTCTTATTCTTCTCACTGTGAGGCTCCAGTTTCCTGCACCTCACTCAACATTGCATTTTAAAGTAGATGTTTCATTTTGTAAATGAAAAATGAAAATAAACATGGAAGAAGCAACTTCTTTTAGGGAGAATGAGATGTTTTGTTACGTATGAAAGATATTCTATTCGTTTTTTGCACCTCCTTCAAGGAGTCTTTGACGACAAGACTTTTATATACATACATACATACATACACACGCGCGCGCACACACACACACACAAAATATATATATATATATTATTATATATTAATATATTTATATATTATATATTAAATATATATATATATATTGATATTTTTTATATATATATATATATATATATATATAGATATATAATATGATATATCATATATTATTATATATATATATATTATATATATATATATATATATATATATTTATATATATATATATATTATATATACACACCACACATATATATATATATATATATATATATATATATCTATATAATATTATATATATATATATATATATATGAGTCTCCCGATGATGCCTTTAAACTTGCTTTTTCAAGCTTTAACGTCTCTTCCATTTCCCGAGCGTACGTTGACAAAACATTGTTAATTTTTTAAAAATAGATATGACAACCGGTGATTCAAACCACAGCTTGCAATAATTTCGACGTGTGATTTTGTTTATGGAAAGTACAACAAAAATTCTGGGGAAAAATATCGACACATATATCATCGACCTAAATTTTTTTTAAGTGTTTTCAGAAAATAATTATTTTGTCGGAATATATAAAATAGTAAATTTTATCTTTTGGTTAAAATCCCCAATTACACAAATGAAATTATCTGGAGCAATGGCAATAGACTGGTTTTTAAGAAATGGTCAAACCACTTAGAGGATTTCTGTTAGATTTTTTTTTTCAGTATTTCAGATTACAGTACAAATAGGCACTAATACGTGATACCTAGTATTTTCAATAACCAATCTAGAAAGAGGAGTTAAGAATATGTCCGCCATAACAGTTGTTTTTTGTTTATAGTGTATTGGTCAGAGTAAAAATAACTGAATCTTACTGTGGGAGAAAGCTAGTTTGTTGGCTGACAAATAAAGAGAATGCTTAAACTTCCCTCTTTCTTTAACTTTTTACTTGCCTTTTCAAATCATATGAAATATGATTTGAACTTTAAACCTTAAATAGGTCTTTCTCCTTCTTTCTTCTCTGTCGTAAGGATTATTCCAGCTTTCTATCTATCTATCTATCTACCCATCTTGCTTTATTAACTGTGAATATATATATATATATATATATATATATATATATATATATATATATATATATATATATATATGAATTGAATATGTAAGGACTCAATTTTTTCCAGGTTGGATTTTTTGTTTGTCTGTTTGTTTATTTCTTTATTTCTTTTGCTTATTTTTCTTATTTTCAGGTAAATACGATAACAAACATTTTAATTAGGCTAATAATATAATAATAATAGTAATAATAATAATAATAATAATAATAATAATAACAATAATAATAATAATAATAATAATAATAATAATAATAATAATAATAATAATAATAATAATAATAATAATAATAATAATAAAAGAATTGAAATTTACCTTCACTTTCTCTCTCTCTCTCTCTCTCTCTCTCCCTCTCTCATTAACAGTCTAATTGAAATGTTTAGGCATTTAGTAAACTATTCTAAAAAGTTAATAAACCAAAATTACGTAAACTGGCTTAACTGGTATAGGATTCACCTCCATCGAAAGTCATAAAGTAAGTGTTTAAGACAATATATAAGTGTAGGTTCTAAATCAAGAGCGTTAGGTATATGAATTAACAAGATGAGGAGAGAGAGAGAGAGAGAGAGAGAGAGAGAGAGAGAGAGAGAGAGAGAGAGAGAGAGAGAGAGAGAGAGAGAGCAATTTTAATGTAGACAATAATATTAACGTCACTTTTCCTATGAAACGTCTCTGTTCTCAAAACTTGACATTCAATATATTTCGCTTCTTGCTTTTGCATGTAATATCAGCAATGCTTCCTGAAGTCCCCTTTCATCTTGTTGTTCGAGCATCTTTCATCTCTCTTCAGTTCATCTAATTGATATTCATGAAACAGAACTTCTTCTTTTTTTTCAATTAAGGGAAACAGCTGTAGACTCAAAATAAGGATTAGTAAAATGCTACGGTGTTCAATCAGTTCATCTCGTTAGTGTGTCAAATGTCAAGTTATCATATGTTCAGAAGGGATGGAAGCCTGAGCAGTAAACATTAATTGATTTTAATGTCTTGTATCATTAAATTGAAATTTTTCTAGGTATTACAAATCAATCAGTTATTGGAAGTGACATAAATAACCAAGTAAAGGATTACTGAAGTGGAACTGACTTGTGTAATTCTCTACCTCAATATAGGTTTTTTAAGTATAGGTATATATGAACGTCGACTAACCATGGCTCTCTCATATGTTTTGCAACATAACCTAACATATATATATATAATATTATATATATTATATATATATATATATATATATATATATATATATATATATATATATATATATATATATATATATATATATATATATATGTATATATATATATATATATAATAAATAAGAAATTTCTAAATAAATAACTTTAAAAGTAGTTATATATATATATATATATATATATATATATATATATATATATATATATATATATATATATATATATATATATATATATATATCAGGAGACAGAGGAAGGCGACGACGGCCAGTAGACACATCAGCGTGAAGATGGACCATTGGAAACGTTGTAATTCATTTCAATTCTTTATTTCCTACGTTTCGTAATATCATTATTATATCTTCAGGGAATCTGCTAAACAATAAATAAAATTACTTTAAAATTACTTAAAAATTACTTTAAAAATTACTCTAAAATTCAACATTTATAAATTACAACACAATTAAAAAAACATACAGAAACGAAAACAAAAAAATAAAAAGACCAAAGACCGCTAACCAACCTTATGCCGAGAAGGCAAGAGACAGAATGACAAAACAGATTAAAGTTAGCTCAGGTGCAGTTGTGTGGAGGAGGTCTGGGTATTTAACTGGGGAGCCAGTTGTTTAATAAATAATGACTCTAGGATAGGCAGTTCATATACGTTGTTTGCTTGGCCTATGATTCGGAAATGGCTTCTTTCTATATATATTTTACGATTTTTTTAATGGTTTCTTATATTAGAATGTTCGGGATTGGAGAGCCTACAGCCAGTAAGGAAACTTAATCCTCGATGAGAGTCTATTCTGACCCGCAGTAACCTCCTCGTGGATTCGACATGTGTCCCAGAGTTACACTTAGGGCAAGTATACTTATAGACCACGTTGGAGGTCAAGAGAGGGTCCAATCGATCTTTATATCTGAAAAAGGAACCGATTGTTAGCGAGATTATTGGAGGTAATTTCAGATTAATGGCACCATAATGTTTGTGAACAATTTGTGCAAACTTTTTCCGAAAGGAGTCATCATGTAAAAACGGGAATTTGGCATAAAAAGCTAATTTTGGTACTGTACATGGTTTGGCGACATTAGCGAATTGTTTGTTAAGAAACAAACGGAGCTTTTTATAAAACAAAATCTGTGGGAGTAATTATTCGTAAAATATCCAGAAAGGAAACTAATTTCTTGGTGGAAGGATTGCCAGTTCGATGTAATAAAAAACGCCCTGTGGAGGAGAGTAAAAATAGAGTTTGGTTTAAATTCATAAAAATAAGAACTATAGTAATTGGATCCTAAACCAGTAAAAGTTTTCTTTCTAAAAACAGATGTATTAAAAGAGCCATTATCCCTAGTGACCAGAACGTCTAAGAAAGGTATATGTGCGTGTGTATGTTAAGATATATGTTATATGTAACTACTCTTAAAAGTTAATTATTTAGATATTTTTTTAATTTCCTTTTTCTATATTTATCACGGCGTCAATAATCTAGATGTTGTGAAGCCAGTTTTAGTAGCTATGATCAATCAACCTCAGCCTATTTCCACACTTCTCATTCGTTCAACTCCACATACTTTACATAAAATTCCCAGAAGTTTCACAGCAACAGGTCTTGCATGCAATTTCTAAAGCTCAAATTGTATTGCCATAAATACTCGTATCCCATTCAGCATCTCTTGCAGAGCAGCTAATACGCGTTTTTTTTCTGGTCGATCAATAACAATCATAACTTTAGGATATAGCCACTATTATTTTTTCTCCAGTAACTATGATTAAATTCATTACTTGACATTGTTTCTTTACATTTTCCCTGATTATTTAGATATTCCTGGTAACAGGGTCTTTTAGGTTCTTCCACTAGCCTTTGTAGCTCTTCTTTGCTATAAGCAGTCAATCTTAGTCATTCCTAAATATCTAGGAATCTCATTACTATTACATTTCCTAATTTCACCGAGTAGCACAGGCACCCGGTTTTCCAGACAACGATCATTTACTCATGAGAATTATTCAACGTTCACTCAGACTTTCTTTTATTCTAAATACTTTTACAGACTCCTTATTTCATAATAAAAATTCTCATGGTCATCATTGCCTCCGTTTTATTAAGCTTTACACACGCATACTCTCTCTCTCTCTCTCTCTCTCTCTCGCGCGCACACACACACACACACACACACACACACACACACACACATATATATATATATATATATATATATATATATATATATATATATATATATATATATATAGTATATATATATGTATATATATATATATATATATATATATATATATCCATATATATATATATATATATGTATTTACACACACACACACACACACACACACACACACACATATATATATATATATATATATATATATAATATATATATATATATATATATATATATACAATGGGTTACAAAAATCATCAGTGTAAAGCAAATCCCAACTGCTGAGCATTCGAAAGGCCATCCGCCATTTTCGGTCTCCTCACTTGCATCGGAATCCCTAGAGAGACGGAGGTGCTCACACACGAAATCTCTCCCGTAACTTGTATGTAAATAAGAGCGGCAACACTCCTGCGACCCCGAGGGCTTTCTGTTGCGAACAAACTTCGGGGAAAAGTTCTGTCATTTTCGGAAGTTGGCGAGTGTTCTCGTAAACTTTTCCTGGTGGAGAGAAATGGAGAGGAAGTCACTTACGTCTCCTCTTTCCAGCTTGATAGGGATAGAGAGTGGAATGATTGTATGTACTACGTTTATGAAGACCCTTTGTGATAACTCATGTTACATTCTAACCCCGTAGGAAACTGAGGATGAATTCTCATCCCTAAGTTTTCCGATATTATGGTTTTATTGAAAGTCCATGCATTATAATTAACGCATTATCACAATCAAAATAAAAAAAGGGATTGTTTACTATATATTTTCATTAGAGCAAAAATGATTTTTGCAGGTATTCATTAGATACAGCAATCTATTTCAGAAGCCACAATTATTCTGTAATTTTATATTCGGTAGAACTATTTTTTATCGTAAAGTGCAAATATATATTGATAGTCATCGACCCTGAAGCTGAGGTTGTGCCAAGATTAGAAATATTAAGATAGTTCGAAAATCTATTCTTTTAAAAGGAATAATTTTTTGTGCATTGTTTTTTACGAAATATTCTTCACTTGGAAGAGTAAATAAACCAGGTGCCAAATTATTATCGAAGTGCAGAACATATGTATGTGTGTGTGCGTGTGTGTCCGCATATAAATTCGAATGGTTAAACTGACAATTAAATTATAGAGTTGATTTTCATCTGTTTCTATCTCTACTTACTGTCTTGCTATAGTTAAGCACCAATCTGGCTTGTCTCTGAAAAACAGGTAGGTTAATAATTGGCACTAATCACCGAACTGGAGAAATATTACTCTGTTGTTTAATTTGCAAAGTTGTAGGTATGCAACTTTGAACAAAGAGTGCAAATCCCCATTCAGAATTGAAATTCCACTGTCTTCTTTGCCTTTACGAAACTACCACACTGACGAGCCTCTAACAGCGGGTAGGCTCATAAATGGCACTAATCATTGAAAAAAAATCCCTAGTGAAGTATGCACATTCAATATATATATATATATATATATATATATATATATATATATATATATATATATATATATATATATATATATATAGATATATTTGTATGTGTGCGTGTGTGTGTGTGTGGTGGTGTAAAATGTTCACAAGGAAGATAAAGATTTTGCTTTAGATTCATCAAGAGTTTTTAACAAGACAGGTGTGTGAAAAAAGAATTTTTGAGAGAGAGAGAGAGAGAGAGAGAGAGAGAGAGAGAGAGAGAGAGAGAGAGAGACTAAGGTTCAGGGCAGCGTAAGAGGACTGTCCTCTCACAGACAACGACGACCTGCAAAACTACAATCACTACCCATTCGTACAAGCACTTAAAAACATGACATGCGATATATGTGGTTTACTCGGTAATGCTTTGAGAGGGACATTCTCCCTCCAAGGAACACAGGTACACAATCGACCTCATTCTCTTCTTCAGAAAGTTAAGGACCCTAACTCCTCCTTTTTTCTTTATTCGCTCATTAAAAGTGGCTCTTCTACTGTAGTCACTTGGAAAATCTCAAGAATCGATTTTGAAATTTAAAACTTTTTTTTTTATTATATTATTAATTTTACGCATATCAGAATACTCTTACTTTTATGTAAATCAAGCATCTTTCGTGTGTGTCTTATTTCCTTATGCTAATCTCACGTTCAGAAGCACCCGTCTAAATAGTGATTACGTTGCTTTGGTAGAACTTAGACGTATTGACATTTACAACATAAAAATGCGCCGTAGTTTCTTCGGTACAATCGAGTTTTCTGTACATCATATAATGAAGTCCTCCGTAAATAGATCTATCTTCCAGTGGTCTCGTTATAATGCTGCATGAACCACGGGCCCTGAAACTTTAACCACGGTCCGGTGGTATCTGGCCAGAGGCACGATTATGGCTAACTTTTACGTTAAATAAAAATCAAAACTACTACGGCTACAGAACTGAAATTTGGTATGTTTGATGATTGGAGGGTGGATAATCAACATTTTATTTTGGAACCCTCTAGCCTCAGTAGTATTTTTAAGATCTGAGAGCGGACAGAAAAAGTGCGGGCGGACAGACAAAACCATCTCAATAGTTTTCTTTTACAGAAAACTAACAAACAAGGAAAGAAGCTCTAATGTGACTTGGCGATGCGATTTACACGAATATGACGCTTACTTTTAAAGACAAAAGGTAGTGGGCTAGAAAATGAGCTCGAAGGCCGGATTAGTTCGTAGTGGTAAAAGGAAAATGTGCTGACCAAACTCCTTGTCCCCTCCTGCCGCTAATGGCCCAGTATACTTTATTCAGACGTGTCAAGATCTGCCACAGCAAACATTTCTTTATCTAATTGTTTTTGTGTGTTGTTTTGTGTTTTCCTATTTGTATGAAACAATAAAAATAATAGCAGGGCAAAAGATAACATGAGCATCTACAGAATTCCAGTTACCCGAAGAAAGATAGCCTGAAAAACTTTTAACTCTTTATAACCTAACAAGAAATAACGAAAATTTTGTGAGGTTGTGATGAAATAAGCAAAACCGAAAGAGAGTAACACTGAAACCCAAAATATAAACAGGTATATGAAATAGCATATACGGAACTCTAAATTTTGAATCCTATAAAAAATATGAACACGCATTTAGCCATGCATACTCAGAAGGTTAAAAAAATAATTATCTAAGACAGACATTCCGTCAACAGGAAGCAAAATAAGTAATTTAGTAGACCACACACCTCCACAAACGCAATAGAGAGAGAGAGAGAGAGAGAGAGAGAGAGAGAGAGAGAGAGAGAGAGAGAGAGAGAGAGAGAGAGAGAGAAGATTAAACAAAAAACATAATAATTGTGAATAAAGTCATAAAGACGAGAGCGACGCTGTCAATTGCCAAGGTCGACAATAAAGCCGGTTTACGACTACTATTCAGTTCAGTCATAGAGCCTGTCATATAACCCGTCTCATTTCTCATGTTCATTGAGACACGAATGAACATCATATTTTTCGGTTTGTAAAGATATCAACAACACTCTCAGTTTGAAAGAATGAGGGAAGAATTCTTAAAGCAAGTTGATGTCTAACCCTAATTTCCATCTTCAGTTTTTATTTCTTATTTCTATTCAAATCATTCGAAAAGAGTTTAACACACACTTAAAGTTTTATGTATTCAGTCCTTAGGCAAATTCATTTCTTTATTTCAAAAGCAGCTCGGAATATATACCATCTACTCATTAGGATAATTCTAGGCTTACTTGTACTCAAAAGATTAAAGAGAAAACCTAAAAATGTGCAGAAGTGCTACTGATTGCATTTTACCTTCGTTTGATTTTCGGTGAAAGAAGTTTTATCTGTTATGACAGACATCAACGCTAATTTCCTAAAAGCATGGCCAAGTTGAGTGCAATTGCTTCGTACCTTTCATAGCTAGCGTTTAAATCGTTGGAAGGGCCTTTATATTCAAGAGATTGGCATCCTTTTTTTAGATTTGCTTTGCGATATATATATATATATATATATATATATATATATATATATATATATATATATATATATATATATATATATATCTAGCATAAGATGTTTCTTCAACCCTTTTGGTGCCCTTCTTGGTCACTCAGTTTTCTTACTTTGAGGCTTTAGGTTGGTTTTCATTTTGTTCGAGTCCAATATCTATTTTACCATTATTAATTTGACTAAGTGTTACATATTGGTTTTGATTATTTTTTACTTTTGTATTAGCCCTGATGATGAAGCCAAACTTTGACATGTTGGCTGGAAATAAAATTGAAAAATGAGAGAGGAGATGATGAGAGAGAGAGACGAAAGATGAGAGAGAGAGATCGAGAGGAGAGAGAGAGAGTAGCGATTTGGTACTGAAGGAATCAAAATACAGTCTGGTGGGATAATAATAGTGGGAATGAGAACCAGGGTGATAAAAAAAGGGGAAAATTGCCTAACCTTGGCAAAAATATCACACATAAAACTAGCGTTGGCCTTGTAAAAGTTGCCTTATTATATTGGAAGGAACTTCGAGTAGCTACTATCTTCCACTGATTATATATTATATATATATATTATATATATTATATATATATATATATATATATATATACATATATAGATATATACATATATTATATATAGTATCTATATATAGATAATATATTATATACAATATGTAACAAATAAAGACTGATGATATGATATGATATGATATGTATGAGACATTGCTGTATGTCACATGCTTCGACATTCCTCAGAAATTGGGAATCATCGTTTTTAGCTTCCATTGGAGACAGAGAACATCTCAGCTTAGAAATGCGGATAGATCTTGAGGTGGTGTGATCCATACCTAAGCAGGTCAACGTTCGTCCTGTCGTTATGGGCATTTGTCAGAGTGACTTTGAAACTTGTTTCGGCAGTTTCAGGGCGTGAACGATGGGTGCGAATTCGTGCGTCCGTACGAGCTATGTCCGTTCATAATGGCATGTAATTAGCCAGAACTATAGAGACCGTTACAGATGCCAGGATGGCTCTGCCAACGTTTTTCTATGTAGTGAAGTGAAACTGGCTGGAAATGGGTAAGAATTGCTCTGTTTTAGCCAAAGGTTTGGCTTGACTGTATTTTTGATATTTTGTAAAGATGTTCTGTTTCATTTAATCTTTTGACTTTGTATTTACAATTGTGTATGCTTATAGTTTGTCCTCCTGTCCTTTTAACAGGCAGTTCTAGTGGAGGGAACTATATTTTGGAGAAGAGTGGAATGGTGTTTGACTAATTACTGTATAGATTGTTAATTATTGGGGGGTTGTCTGAGTTATCTGAACTTTGAGTTATCATTCCATTTAATCATCCTGTAAGAATCTGAGTTATTCAATTACTACTTTACTTTTAAATAAATGTATAATTTTGTAAGTTCACGACTCTGATTTGGTGACCTAATGTAATGGAGAGAGAGAGAGAGAGAGAGAGAGGGGGGAGCTGTTGCCAGTCGAGAGAGAGAGAGAGAGAGAGAGAGAGAGAGAGAGAGAAGGAGCTGTTGCCAGTTTGAGAGAGAGAGAGAGAGAGAGAGAGATAGAGAACGAGAGAGAGGAGAGAGAGAGAAAGCGTTGCCAAAGCCCAGTGCCTGCCGCTATGGCTTTCGCTACCAAAACGAATAACGGAGATGGTGGCTCCGTTATTAGTTGGTGGGTAGCGGTGTTTGAACGAAAAAAGCCTTTTGTTAGATTGGTATCAGCTATAAGATGCCGTTTTCAGAGTGTCTGATCGCGGAAATATGTTAGATTTCAGTTAGTAGGTGAAAGGGGTAGAGATTTATCCATCCGTGGCAATGTGGTACTGAGAGAAACAAATTGAATTAGCCTCGGCAAATTCGCCCGTCTCGAGGCGTCCATTAGGATGTATGACTCAGCCTGGCTTGTGAGTGAATGATCGGCGAGTGCTTTCGTGTAGTGCGGTTTGCCGAATGTGTTGTGCCAACGAGATTTGCGTATTTTTAATTGCACAAATTACGGGTTGGTTTTCTCATTTGAAGGTGTAAGTGTTACGATGTGTTTTTTTTTTTTTTTGAGGCCCTGGTGTTTTTTTGACTTTGTGTGTGAACTATTTTAAAGAGGCAGTTCAAATTACAATATATTTCCCTCAATGTAGCAGAATGTGATAAGTTTTATCTTAGTGCATGTTTAGAAGAGACGCATTCGTCTTTGTTTTAATACATACGTGTGTATATGAATAGTTTTCATGCATGCAACACTGTTTTTGCCTCTGGGAGAGAGCGCCCGCTCATGCATACGCAGTCAGCGCAATTTGTGCTGACCGACCATGGGGTAGTGCAAGGGGAGGGTAGTGGTGTCTTTCATGGGGGATTGCTTGAAGGGAGGGGGGGGGGTGGGGGGGGACTTCTTTTTTTTTTCTTTGTGTCGGGGCAATGGGGGCGGGTTTGGCCTTGAATATGAAAGTTCAAACCCATGGAATCAGCTGATAATGACTGGGTGATGATATGATATGCCCGTAGGGTTTCTTTTAGAAAGATTTTTTCTTTCTCTTGAATGAAGAGAAAATGGAAATGAGATGCATATGAATGCGGTGCAAGTTTTCCTTATGCTTTGGAGAATGCATTTACGCAATATTAGATGGCATAATTATAACTGGGGATTCAGAGATATTTTTTTTTAATGGAGATTTGATTAGTGTTGTGGAGATTACTCGAAAATGGTGGTGAATGGTGATGCCTGGTGTTGCTGAGTGGTGATGATTTGTGATGGATACCGGGGAAATAGCAATATTAATGCTTTTACTGGTGTTACTGGAGATATTTAGAGAATTATTATTATTATTATTATTATTATTATTATTATTATTATTATTATTATTATTATTACTGGAGATATTTTACGGGGAGGTACTTAAGTAGAATTATCATTACTTGAGATATTTATGGGGATTCTGTCAGAGTCATGGTGTTAATAATTTTTGGGGAATGTGCCAATGATTTTATGGGTGGTGATACCAATTTCTGGTGAATTCTGGTGAATTTGATGATAGCAATTTTGATGGTACTGATAGTTGGTGATTCTGATACTTAATACTGGTGAATGGGCGAGTACTAATTTTGGTGATACTAGCGAGTACTAATATCTGGTGATACTACTGATACTGGCGAATTCTGATACTGATAATTCTGATACTGTTGTTAATTTTTTTTATACTAACATGGGTGTTGTAATGATATTAAGGGTGGTGATGTTTTTTTGTGTGTGAAAATGAGAGGAACTAACGACACATTTTTTGTTTTCCTTTTTTTTATGAGTTCAGCAGATAATTGCTTGAAGTCTACGTGAGTCACAGATGTTACAGGTGTCACGGGAAAAGTTATCAGTGCCATTGATTTTTCTTTTCCTTTTCTTAGTTGTTAGCTATCGCTGACGTATGTTTTTTCTTTTATCATGGGCAAATTTGAATTTATTTTTCTCTCCAGTTTGTGTGAATTTTTTAATATCTCAGTTCGTGACTTAAAGTCATTGTTCGGGAATGTGTTTATGATTTCAGCTGTTTGATGCTGCAATGAGATTTATGGGAGAATTTTTGCATTTTTGAATGTCTACATAGTGGCACCACATTTTTTTTTTCTGGATATTTGTGTTCCAGAAATTGTTGGCGTTTTGCACAATTGTGTTTGTTGCAGCTTTGCCAGAGATAGGAAACTTGGTTAAATTTTTAGTGGCCTATGCCGTAGTGCATATGGGGAAGTCTTTGCTTAGGCACTTTGTATTTGGAGTTCTGTTGTAATAAGTTATGGCACATTGGTGATTTTTTCTGGAATTTCCTGGGCAATCTTATTTGCCAAGTTTTTGCTTTTCTCAGCAGTTATGCTAAAGAGAGTTTATAGTTTTGACAATAAAATTGAGTTATTTTCCTGGAGAATTGGAGATATAATATTTTGGCCGTTTGATTTTTTTTTTTTTTTTGAGATATTCCACAGTTTAGGCCTATGGTGGTGAGATCTATGTTCAGTTCAATTAATATTGCAGCCATTTTTGTTGCAAATGGAAACACCTTTATGACGAGACATGGGGCAATATTTTCGAGTGTATCAGTTAGATGCTTTGAGTGCATTTTTTTGGAAATGGAGTTTCATTTTTTATTATCCTGCTTGGAGTGTAATAATCTTTTTTGGAGACTTGTTTTATTCCACATGTGATTATTGGTGAGATAGAGGGAATATGGTGATGTGGGGTTATTAATTAAATGGAGGGACATATTTTTATCACTGGAGTGGTGTTATTATTAATATGGTGATATATATATATATATATATATATATATATATATATATATATATATATATACTATATATATATATATATGTGTGTGTGTGTGTGTGTGTGTGTTGGTGGAATTAATTTTTGGGGGTGACTTTTTTTTGTGGTTATGATTTTTGGAGTTGAATTTCTGGGGTTTTACGAGCCAAGAGAGGGGTTCTGTGGTTCTTTTGGTTTCGTGACTAATTGGAGGCGAGTGGCATTACTGCATTGTGGTCCTATGGAAATGTTGCACTTTTTATATTCACCAGTGGGTTATTTTTGGTGGCATATAATTGCTGGATTGGGAGTTTACCGTAGTTTTTATATCCCGAATAGCTGATAATTTTTTATATAATTGAGTAATATCATGTGATAGTTATGTCTTTGAGACAATTTTTGAGTACCTTAGTCATATCCTGGAGATAATTTTGTAAATTTGTGCTTACGTAATGTCAGTATAGAACTTTTTTTTGAGAATTTTATGAGTTTCTGAAGTTGCAAGTCTGACTAGACATTTCTATACTGCAGTTCAAGCACCTAACGTGTCCGCAGGTGGATTTTTTGCTGACAATGCTGTGACGAGTCTGGTTGCTGACTCTTTTCCTCTAGTATTGATTGCTCAGAGTTTTGCACTATTCTGAGAAATGCTGATTTTTGGCATTTCAGGGAGATGTATCTGCGTAAGGGGATTGTTTCCGGCCATGTCCGATAGATGGAAAAGTTGCGATGGCAAAATTCCGTAATGATACATATTGCATTTATGGGGAAAAGTTGGTTTATATATATATATATATTATATACATTGTGTGATGGGGAAAGTTCACTTATTGTTGTTATCTTTTTTTTTTCTTTTTTTTCCTATGAGAGATGTAATTGGGTTTAAGCTTTAAATAGCATTCTGGACGGGAGATATAATTTGTTGGGGTTTGTGAATTACATAGATGGGCGTTTGACATTACGTCTCATTGAGATTAATTATGAGCAGTAAAAGGGTTTTTTGCTGTTAGACATTGGAGAGTTTTACTGATTTTGTGGGATGTTGAAATATCAGAGCTTGAGAGAACATTTTTCAGTGATAATGTTGGTTCTGGGCTCGTTATGTGTTTTTTTTCTCGGGCTCATTACTTTTTTCTTTTTTTTTACTTGTGAGAATTTGTGAGAATTCGTGAGTTTGAGATGTGAGTACAGAAGTCCGTGGAGTTTCTGTGAGTTCTGTGTGAGTGTGTGCTGATGTGTGACTTTGGCGAAGTTTTTTTTTGTATTGTTTGAGAATTACGTTAGAGAACTAAGTATTTTTCTCTGCGGGGTTATGATAATGACTAATGATTTAGTGATCCTATGGAGTTCCTTCACGAGTTGTAGTTCAGTGTTCATATTAACTCGGGTTAATTAGGAGACGTTCAGTTAGTATTTTTGGGAATTTTTGAGGTCATTATTGACAGAAGTATGTCTGGGGTTAATTCTTTTTTGATTGACCGATGACACGACTGACATACTGAAACACACCATAAACGTCATTCCCCAACGCTAGCAAGACGCCCACCAGCCGTTGCAGAGATGTTGCTGATGTGTGCCCACATACAAGAGTTTCTACGAGTCTACAGGGTTCTACAGCGCTTTTGGACTACGACAGTCACCAGATGTCTTCCGCAGGGAGACGTTTCGCCTTGCTACAACGTGTTTCGCGAGTCTGTGCAGTTGCAGTTGCAGACAAAAAGGGAGATTTGATATTTCAAGATGGAAAAAGTTTCTACACCCAATTGTTATTATTGGCCTGGTTGAGGCTTTTCGAGATAATTTGTGGTATGAATAAAAGAAGAATAGAAATAGGCCCTCTAAGAATTGAAGGGAGATTAACGAATGAAAAAAAAGGAAATATGCAACATATTGGCAGAAAGATATAAGAGAGAATTCACCCCTAGAATTGATAATGATGATAATGATACAGAAATAAGGGATGAAAATAGTGAATATTTATTAGGCATAGATATTAATGAAGCTGATATTGTGCAGGCTATTAATGAAATAAAAAATGGAGCTTCAGCTGGGCCTGATGGTGTCCCGGCTATTTTGTTAAAGAAAGTAGTTCATTCTATCACAAAGCCACTTGCAATATTATTAAGACAAAATGTAGATACAGGCAAGATTTATGATGAGCACAAATTAGCATATATTACCCCTACTTTCAAAAGTAGATCAAGACTAGAGGCAAGTAATTATAGGCCTGTGAGTCTAACATCACATATTATGAAAGTGTATGAAAGGGTAATGAAGAAAAGTATTATGAAACATTTAATAAACAATAATATGTTTAATATAAGACAAAATGGTTGTGTACCCGGAAAAAGTACACAAACCAAACTGTTAGTCCACCGTGAGAACATATACAAAAATATGAAAAACGGAAATGAAACAGATGTGGTTTATCTAGACTTTGAAAAAGCTTTTGACAAGGTAGATCATAATATATTAGCGAAGAAAATTAGAAAACATAATATAATGGACAAAGTAGGAAGATGGTTAAAAGAATTTTTACACAACAGAAAACAGATAGTTGTTGCAAACGATGAGAAATCGGATGAAGCTAAGGTAATATCCGGTGTGCCACAAGGTACGGTGTTAGCTGCATTACTGTTTGTTATTATGATTGCTGACATAGACAGTGACGTTAAGAACTCGGTAGTGAGTAGTTTTGCCGATAACACAAGAATAAGTAGTGAAATTACTTGTGATGAAGATAGGAACGCGCTACAAAGAGACCTTAACAAAGTATATGATTAGGCAGAGGTAAATAGGATGGTATTTAACTCTGATAAATTTGAATCAATAGATTATGGAGACAGAGAAGGAAAGCTATATGCATATAGGGGACCTAATAATATACCGGAAGATGCACTAGCAATTCTCTGGTAGACATTAGAGGTGCCTCACACTGAGGGACCAGGGGCAACCCAAACAAGATGTAAGGTCTGTAAGGTTTGTAAGGTCTCTCATTCAAACACATTTACTCACACCATTAAAAAGAAATTAGATGTCACTATTAATCACTTCCAATGAGAGCCACCCCGTTAGTCCTGATATTTATAAGGCATAAAGCAACAGCAATGAAATATGTTTATTTTATGTAAGAAAAATCCGAGCAAGATATTTAAATATTTTGAATTAAATTAAATTCAAAGGCCATTGTTACACTATATGGTGTTAATAGGGTAACTCGACAGTGAATAGATAAGTACATTATCATCCGAGTTAAATCACGAATTTTTTAACATGCCTAGTCTGTACCCATGTGTTTTCTGTTCGATTTTACGAACGCTGGCTGGATATTGCTTAGCAATAGCATTTCGAGTACCAAGTCTGTCCAATAAACTAGCAATATGGTGGCCAAAGTTAGCTGGAATCGGCGTCCCACGCATGGAACCAATTCTCCTGCGGCAACGAGGATAAAATCTCAGTGATACTTACATTCTAGATGTTGCTAAGTTGAGGTGGAGTGTATTTAGCCTACTCACACCCGATATACGAGAAAACTGTGTTTATATCATCCACTTATTTGCATTCTGGAACCCATTATCATATTTCTCTTGTCTAACAACATAATATTTTTCGTAAAATCTTGTCAGTAAATTCAATATCAGTTGTTTTTCGGGTAATTCTACTCACACCAAATATGTTTTTAATGTTTTCGTTTTATTTTCTGTAAATGGTTTTATGCACATTATTACGTGACGTCGCTTTCATATGTCTTAGTTTATATTTCCACTTATATATATATTTTTTGCGACCTCTGTATTTTTTCTACCCGAACGTTATCATCTCCATCACCAAGAGCATTATTTTTGGAGATTTGACAAAACAATCCTTGGATAGTACACTATTTGTTAATATTTGTTGAAGATTACAATATGGCATTCAAAAATTAGAAAGTTATACAATACTGGGTTTTACAGTAGTCATATCCGTAATGCATGAAATAAAAGCCTAAAGCAACTACGAGATTACTGGTTAAAAAAGAATAATGCTCAATACTCACTAATCCCAATTTTCTGTGGGAATAGAAATGCAAGTTCTCTTATAAAAAGAATTAATTCATTATTGTTTCTGATCTTTTTTTCCAGGGATGCGAGTTTCGATAAACACAAAACGTAAAAAATTTCAAATGCAATATCATGTAATGTATTCCCTGTAGACGCCAGTACCTGTAAATTTTTTTTCGATAATCTCTCAATACATTTTGTACATAATGCCTTTGTGCGAGAAAAATTAATTGACGAATCATGATGTTCACTCATTTTTATAATCAGATTATCTCTTCGTTTAGTAATTTAATGTATGCTGCCCCAGAAATAAATCTGCTTCTTGCATTCCATGAAGTAGTGAAAGAATGAACACCTTTTCATAAGCGCGAAATCTTCGCATTATATAGCGAATTCTCATCCAATCCAATCTCGATACATCAGAAAGAAATTCTTCTTCGTCTTTCGACCATTAGTCTCACACTGCTCATCCTTCTCTTTCTTCATAGTCACAATCATCATCGCTCAAGTCCATCACGTCATCGCATCACTTGTAAAGACAAACGAATTCTTGCGGATCTCTTCTGTAATCTATCTCTGACGAGGCCGTTGCCTGCGATGGAGGAGAATAAGTTCGAGGGGCAAATCAGAAAGAAAACCAGACTCACGACCAAGATTTCATAGTTCCCATGAAGGTTAATCCGGAGGGAATCTAGCGCCGCCAGTTCAGCTCGTGGGGTTAAGTATTTCTTAGTTTAACCAGACCACTGAGCTGATTAACAGCTCTCCTAAGGCTAGCCCGAAGGATTAGATATTTTTACGTGGCTAGGAACCAATTGGTTACCTAGCAAAAAGACCTACAGCTTATTGTGGGATCCGAACCACATTTCTAATCGTCAGAAACAAATTCCTCTGATTCCACGTTGGCAAAGTGAGGAATCGAACTCAGGACTACCGAATCGGTAGGCGAGCACGCAAACCACTCATCCAACGAGGTAGTTACCTCATGGGGTACACTGTAGGCATTACCAGAGGGGTGTTTGTAGCGATCCCTAGCTGCACATACTCTTTAGCCTTTTCCTGCTTCATTTCTTCGCCCTCCTGCCCAACCTCTGTTACTCTGTTTCTTGGTTTCTCTCAGTTCCACCTTTAGATGCTTGTACTTCATCTCCTTTATCTTCTGGATCTCTTTAGCTTGTCTAACCACTCCCAGGCTTTCCTTTCACTGCAAAGTTACAGTCCCGTCTGTCTTGCATCAAAGTTTTTCATAAAATGTAACTTACGCATGAACATCTCTTCATACAACAAACAATGCTTCAAGAAAAACAGAAATTTGCTATTTGCAATATCATATTGTTGAAAGCGTTTTTGAGTTAAAAGCATGAGTTTCACATGCTAGGGTCTTCAAAATATTTCCCCCAGTTATTATCTTACTTTCTTAGAAATAATCTGTTGTACAGTATACGTGGATACTAGAGAGCAAATATCATTGCTAAATTCTGTGAATAAAGAGTAAAAATGTACATGGAATTTACGCTGGATTGCCAGTAAATTCAACGATAACACAAATGAAGCGCCAAAAGTCATGAGAAGTGGCAATTATCTGATGCCAATCATTCCCCAAAATGATGGCGGAATGTGATGGCTGCAATCGTGGAACAGTTCGACGAATCGACTGTTCAACAAGATAAAGAGAAAGGCAGAACAAATGTAAACAACCATGTCCTCCAGGGAGCGATACTGTCTGACGAATACAGAATGCATTCCTCTTGCAAAGCTTCCTCCAAGACTTTTGATTTGATAGGAATGTCGGACAATACAGAGAAAAATAAGACTACGAATTTTATTTATCCTTTCTTATGGGATCCTGGAGGCTAAAGAGGACCCAATGGCTTTTGTTATGTAAATAAGAGTCGGAAAAGATAGCTCCTTCATGGCCGTTTGAATAATGGCCGAGAAGGCTCTTTCTCTCTTACTCTTGCCTGGAATCTCATTTCGGCATTCGGATTGCTTAACAGGGCAGCGCAAAATATGTGAAATATAGATTGCCGTTCTATTTGTAATACCGCCAAATACTACATTACTTTCTCACAAAATAATGAGAAGTAACTTCTTCGTTATGAGAGGGAAATTTTACTCAACAAATATTTCTTTCTTAATCTTCATTAACTTAATGAAATAGAGTCCATACACCTATATTTATTAGTTACGTATCAGCATGCGTACTATAATTGTCCGATATGGATAATAGATGCAGTACAATTTTTCTGGTCTTTAACGAGTAAATAGGTAAGCTCCTGCTATGAAAGAATCTCTCTCTCTCTCTCTCTCTCTCTCTCTCTCTCTCTCTCTCTCTCTCTCTCTCTCTCTCTCTCTCTCTCTCTCTCTCTCTCTCTCTCCTGTTAAAATCACTTGCATGATGTAAAAAGAAAGCGGTCTTATTGTAACTGCTGCATATTCTATTTAATATTAGAAAGCACTCGATACAGACTGCGGGGAGACGATATTATATGATAAACCGCCGTTTACCATTTAATTCCTATTTTGTTACAAGGTTCGTGCTTTTAAATGATGCATTTCGAAATATATAAACGCTGCGATATCTCAAGTTACATAGCTATTATTGTGTTAATAACAAAGTAATCGTCCTTTAGGTAAAAGAGCATTTTCATTCGATTAAACAGTCGTCAATTTGCTTCACCATTCATCACTTGCAATGTCTGGAACAAACATGAAATGGCAGGTTCAGCTTTAAAGCTTTTTTTATACTGTTCAACTTCTTACTTGTTTTCATGTTTCATTACCATTAATAATCATTTTATTTTGTCTATTGAAGATCAATACTCCATATCTTCTCAAGTCGCGTTATCATTTCAGTTCCTCGTTGGACGAGTGGTTTACGTGCTCGCCTTCCGATTCGGTAGTCCATAGTTCGATTCACCGTTCTGCCAACGTAGAATCAGAGGAATTTGTTTCAGGTGATTAGAATAAATTTATCGAAATGATGTGGCTCGGATCCCGCAATAAGCTTAAGGTCCCGTTGCTAGGTAACCAATTGGTTCCTGGCTACGTAAAGATATCTAATCCTTTGGGTCAGCCCAAGAAGAGCTATTAATCAGCTCAGTGGTCTGGTTAAACTAGGATTACTTTAACATGCACTCTCCTTACTCTCTTTGATTTTGTATCCTCAGTCCTTCTCGAGCTCTCAAAAATCTCAAGACTTTCTCATCTAAGCAATTGCGATGCGATGTTATTCCTCATTGTCGCCAACTGCTTACCTTTTAGTTCACCCTTCCTCTGATGTCACAGTTTCTCTCATTACTTAGAACTCTTTTTCGCTTTGATGACCTCCTCAGCACCATTGTAGTGAATTCTCTCATTTCAACCCTCGTTCTAAGGAGAAAAAAAAAGGGGGCACTATCACGTAGCAATGCCTTTCCACGATAGTCTCCAAATCTGGTTTCAGTTCTTGACTTTTAATGCACTTACTGAGACGAGCCTACTTGAACTCAACAACCGGAAATTTCAATTTAATTTACTGGTTATTTACCTAGGAAAGGTTGGAGATTATTTTTTTCCGATTCTTAACTCCAGTAAGCGCAGCTGCAGGGCAGTGTTCCACTTACTTGTGTTTTAACTCTTGTCGGGAAACGCTATTGTCAGAATTTTCCTATTAGAAATTTACCAAACCTCTCTTCTCCAGATATTGAGTTTGAAATTAGATAGGACCTTTATTATCCTTCATTTACCAGTACCCAAGTAGTCCGCGAAGTAAAACATTTCCACTCTTCCACTTATCGGCGGAATTTGTGTGTGTGTGTGTGTGTGTGTGCGTAAAATTTACAGGTCACTTTTCATAGGATACATATGTAATTGTAATAGCCACAATGCCCTCTTAACTTCTCGAATTCTTCGCGCTTTTTTGGATACGCTTGTCGCTATGTAGCCTTGAGATACAAGTGGTAAGAAATATGAAGAAATTATTATGCCGGATAGCGTAACCTCGTCGTGATTATGATAACCCGGGTTCGTTTCCCCTAACCGGGCATCAAAATGTCTTCATATCTCTTGTACTTGGATCTGAAATCTTCCTAGTGACAAGGGTATTAAAAAAATCACGAAGAATTTGAGAAGCTAAGAGGGCATTGTGGCTATTACAATTACACACACATATATATATATATATATATATATATATATATATATATATATATATATATATTTATTTATATATATATTATATTTATTTATTTATTTATTTATTTATTTATTTATTTATTTATTTATATAATAGTTCTACAGCAAGATACAATTCTGATACGGATAGTGATTAAGGGTCCAAACTTGCCTCATCTGTGTTTTTAAACACAAATATTTGTGCTACGCCTGATTTATGCGTGTGATTTTATTTGTTAAATTTATGTATTTTGGATCATTAATGTAAGCAGTCTTTAAAAATACGTGTCCTTCAATTTTCCTAGTTGACTTTTCTGTCATGTTGCCCTCTCTTGGTTATGCATTATATTGGCTCTTGAAGAGGAGCAAAGATAGTGGAAGAATATATTGCAAAGAGGTGGTTCTCGTGCTAAAATATTAATTAATGGAAAATGGACTCATATTTTCCTTACTTAAACCCTATCATTCGGCAGTTAAAAAATAGCTAATTAATCCGAGCTTACTGGAGCGCTATATCTAAATACGGAACAAGGTCATTCTTTTAATACTTTTCTCGTCTGCATATCACGTTAGGAAACTTCCCTTCAGCTGAGAGGTTTAATGAGAACCTTGATATCCGGATTCCGTGTTACCAAAGGATCCATCACACTGGTCCCTAAATCTCTCTCGGTTCTGTCGGGAAAACCAATAAAAGGTCGAACTATCGGAAATTTGTGTGAACGTTATTCCCTGGACCATTTCAGGACTGCATGCGTAGAGCTTTCCACAGAAGACGAATTCTCTCGATGAGAATGAAGGGATAAGTCTATAAAATTATCGTCTCTCCTTGGTAAAATGTTCCTCCCCATTTTATGCCGTTTGGATAACAGCGTGATCAAATGCATATATTCCTGCTCGTTCTATAGTGGTGTTGCAGGATCTCGCTAGCAAACACTCATCCCCAACAGAATGAACGTACACAACAATAAGTTAATTAATTATAAGTTCTCCAAGTTGAACCCCCTGTACTAGACGAGGACTTATCGCAAACAGATTCAAGTGAGTGGTTTGTTATCACTTGACCTCAATTAAACGGAGATTTCCTATTTGTGCAATGTCGTATAAAAGTCATCGAAAGAATTTACGATACAATCTATATATAAGGTAGATATTAACAGGATATGCTCGAATTTCATATTTGACGGCATGTATGCTTAGTTTATTCCTAAAAAAAAATGCATTTCAAGGGCCGTGTCTAACTGATTTTCGTCGATAAAAGCTTACCAAAGCATCGGATATGGATCGCATTTTGGAAATAGCAATTTAAAGCCACAGCCTTATTGACAAAAATAAGCAGTGATGTTTAATGTGGATGATTAAGGTACTTATTAGACTAAAACAAAAAGATTTAAAGGGATACTTAGCTAAATGTAGTAAGCACCCAGAGAGAGGCTGGTTGTGACGTAAACTATGACATCAGGCGTAATAGCAGGGTTCCCAGTAGTATGATAATGATCGTAGAAAGACAAATATTTGAACCTCTTTTACAGTAAATATTAAAGAAAGGATAGGCGAATCATTGTTAAGAATAACGATAATATTACAGTTTCCATTGGTGAAATCACGGGTAATGAATAAGAATTTGATATATATACATATGACAATATTATAGAATAGTAATTGAGGAAGTATACATATGGTAATATTATTATTGCATTGTACAATTTTACGTTGACTTTAGGAATATAAAGCAATTATAACGTAATTTCTCTTTATCCTTTGAATATCAGTTATACAAAACCTTTGGAATTTGTGAAGTACATTCATATTGAAATGAAAATACGATAATTTAGAGGTGTGTTTGGTAACAGTGCATTATAGTAAGCACCGCCGATGACAGGGCGAGGTCTGCTGCTTCACCTAGGGCAAGACTATCAAATTGTCCTCGTGGCTACGTGTTTTTGCAGTATACAACGAAGAAAAGAATCGTTTGTGGCTTATGCTAAAACATTAACAGGCAAGTGGCTAATAAGACGATACACAAGCACCAAACGATATAGACAAGAGGTCAAAGACCTTTATAGGGGTAATACTCGAATGACGAGTATGAACAAGAGAGATTTACAAATATTTTGTTTTATCAGAGCCTTTCTAACTTTTCAAACCAAGAATAAACAATAGTCGAATTTTCTTGACTGATAAACCATCTCATTGGCTAGCTGCGCTGCAACGACCATTTTTAACATACACATATACATACACGGCAATAAGTCACCAAACAGCACGTGACAAATATGTACGTAAATAGCCACATGAAAGGTGAAAAATCAAAGACCAGGTAGTATAGACTGGAAAAGTGCATCTGAGGTAATATTTTGTAACCATATTGTAAAAAGAAACAATTGAATCTGCATTTATTAAGCATTTTAACGATCAACTTATGAATATGAGTTCAGGTCTTTTTAAATTAGATAGTTACCTTGTTTATAAAATTGTAGGGAAATACAATGTCACCTTTTAGCAACAGCCTGTTATACTAACTGCAGTTTCAGTTCTTAAGCACTTTTAAAGTATTCTTACTTGTTTGGTAGTGACAATTTGTAATGATAATTTGCTTGTTAACGGCTTTGATCTTTGTTCTGTGAAATTTTCTTGTTTCTGTTTCTATTTATTTATTTTACTTTGTACCCCGAAGAAGTGTACGCAATACACGAAAGCGCTTGGTACCTGGTCTTTGATTTTTCACCTTTCATGTGGCTATTTACGTATATACATACACATAAAGGTATATATTATTATATATATATTATATATATAATATATATAGTATATATATATATATATAAATATATATATATATATATATATATATATATAATTTTATGTACCTTGTGTATGTGCATTTCTGTATGTAACATATCTGTCTATATATGTGTATCTATACGGCATATGTATTTATGTATATTCAATCTTACTCCTCCCTGATGTCGAAGTATGAATATATAATAACAATAACGATGTTTATTATAGTATAACAAGAATAATGACAATAACTGTGATGAATATTAATGTGATTATCATAGTGATTAATAATATAATTAACAATAGTTTACATGGCCGTTGCGTAGGAAACAAAGTATGTGATATAATGAATTTTCATTTTCATTGGCTAAATACTGATCTTTATCCTAACAGCCCCTACGACCGTGTAGAAAATTGCGTAGGTATCTGAACGGTACTTTACGTACCCTTGAAACTCCAGGGTAACAATGGTTTTACGCAGAGAGTGTGTAAGGCGTGGTGCATATTTCAAGATAATAGAAACGTGAATTGTGCCATGGAACTGTATTACACAATCAATATCATTTGATGACCATTCCCTTATTATACTCTAGGTGTCTGAGTGTGTGAAACAGTACAAGAATTCCATGTGCTACTATCATTACTACTACCAACCTCCGAGTATTCATTCATCAAGTATATGGGCGGGGTCTCTAGTAAAGTATACGTCATACTACAGTATCAATGAGTGGGAGGGCCTCTAGTAATGACGTTTTACTAGCCTCTATCAACGAGCCTGCTAGATTTAGCTAAGTTTCCCTTTAAATTTCTTCGATTTACTCCTATAAGTACTGCATATAATTGCCAATTAGGCTCAGGCTTCAAATAGCTATATCTAAAATACGATCCATATCCGATGCGTTGGTGAATTTTATCGACGAGAATCAATTAGACACGGCCCTGAAATGCACAGTAGATGTAATTAAAGTAGATTTCAGTCTTCTAAATTGTTGAGGCTGAAATTAGTTCAAACGTGCAATATTCATAAAGGTTTAAATGCACACACGCACACACCTGTCGCATTGTATGTAAATAATATCATCGCAGTGTTGTATGTATTACAAAGTACTGGATTACGGCAGTCCAAACTGAATTATCAGTAAGCGGACCACCAAAGTCAGTTATGGACACATTCATCGCCTCCTACCAAACTCTTGACGATTCTAATTTATCCTGATTGCAAACGGCGCTGTAGACCTGAATTTCGTTATGTATCGAGACACAGCTTGAAGCCTGTTAAGCCTCGTTGGATGATAATTACTCGCTGGAGAGGCCAACTGAACTCCCAGCTCATATCCGTAAGCGAACGTTTTCTGTGGTAATACAAGGGATCATCCTTAGATGCTGTTTAATCTATAATAATGGGGTTGGGCATCCTCTCACGTTCAAGTTAATGGTTCATGATCGTCCACCTTTAATAATACCAGTAGGCTTAACTTCCTAAAATGAGATAGTTTTATATACCCTTGAATGAAAGATTGAATATCATTATGTTTTGAGTTTTCTGTAAAAGAAAACTATTGAGATGGCTATGTCTGTCCGTCCGCACTTTTTTATGTCCGCCCTCGGATCTTAAAAATTACTGAGGCTAGAGGGTTGCAAATTGCTATGTTGATTAGCCACCCTCCAACCATCAAACATACCAAACTGCAGCCCTCTAGCCTCAGTAGTTTTTATTTTATTCTTTATTTTTTACAATGGGAAATTTTTAGAATTGGCGCTAGATACCTTTAGTGATAAGGTATATCATGCCTCTTTTAAATATGGTAATATATACCTAGCTGAAGCTTGTACACCAACATCTCTCCCCAGTAATATTGTTCTATCACAGAACACGTATTCATATAAATCAATTATCATTTTTATTTCTGTCACAATTGTTACGGTCTTAGCATTAGTTAATATGGGGTGCGAGCGAGCATTTTCCCTCTAGAATCACCTTTTAGGAGCGTTAAGTTTTCTGAATGGGGGAATTACAATAGCTATTGTAAGTTACGCTGGATACATGTTGATACACATTCCGAATCTGAAAAGCAAACCCAATTCCGCTAGTGTATAGGTTAATTAAGTTACGTTGTTTTTGGATTATTTTTTTAACATCTTAGCGGGAACAGGGTTGAGTTTCAGTTCAAAAGTTGATATGCAAAACAATGAATCTCTGCTGTTCACTGCTATCAAGCTGCTTAACTTAATCGGTAGTGTCAGTTTAATTCGTTAGAGGTGAGCTACCACAGGTTTTTCTTCCTTTTACTATCCTTTTACTAATCATTTTTGAGGGGTTAATGCCATCATTTTATACATATGGTAGCTACTGATGTATTAACTAAAAGTGGTAACGAAAAAGTTGCGCCTAATGGATTTTTCAAAGTCATTGACAGAGCAAGCAACGCTTAAAGCTTAAAGTGAGCTGAAATTTTGGCGTTGTGTGCAAAGCAAGGTTGGATACTAAAGCTGGAGAGGTGGCGAGGGAACTGAACAGCCATTTCATGAAGGTTTTGCTGCACAAGCAGAGGCTACACTTAAGAAAACTAATATAAAAGAGAAGGTAGCGGAGTCTCTCGAGTCACCGACTGTAGTTGTTCACGAATGTTTGACCGACACCGCAAGCTGGTCTGGCCACTATTCCCAGTCCGTCTGTATTGAGTAGAAATCGTAATTCAGTGATGAGCGGCCACTCCAATCCTTGAATCTATCGTGAATCCTACATCGTGGGGTGGGGGTGGTGTTGTTCATAAAACTAATTGTTACGCCGAAACTACGAAATTCGGAATATATCCTGACCAAAATGATTCGTTAATCATTTGTAAATCCCTCGTAAATCAAAATAGACTAAAATGTCCGTTTATATTTTTTCTCGCACCCAAATGGCTTGAGCGGCCCCCCCCCAAAAAAAAAAAGTCTTGCAAAATCAGCTGGCGCCTAATCGCTTGCGTCAAATCGTTCCATTACATTCTTAATGAAAAAGAGAGAGAAAGAGACAGACAGACAGACAAGGTATCCCAAACACCTCATACATTAGGCCAAGTTGAACATTTTTCTAACTTGCGACCAATCTGTAGCCAGTGAGGTCATTGACATTAGGTGGTGAGTTTTTTTCACCTTTGTCATTTAGATCGGTCTTATTTTCAAGAGCTCCTGTCAAAGAGAGAGAGAGAGAGAGAGAGAGAGAGAGAGAGAGAGAGAGAGAGAGAGAGTCATTACAAAGCTTTAATTAGTGGCAGTTTCAGAATTTTAAGGCAGCGTAGTTCGACATTACGAAATGTTTTGGGTGGCGAAAAGAACAGAAGGGAGATATTTGCATTACCATAAAAAATATCATTTACAACATGACATTTCGTCACTGCGTTAAGTTATGTTACAGTTTCTGTTTACAAAATCACACGTAACCCTCCTGAATGTTCTTTTTTTAACAAGAATTTCTTCATATTCTTTATCAATGGTAATCATTTTTTATATTTAATTTACATTGACATGTCGTACACTTTAAAGGGAAAAATAAACAATAACACTTTGATACTGTTTCAAAAGCATTTAGTTATAAGTATCTGCTCTCTGATTAATCTTTATCGCCTATACATTATGATGATAAACCGTTTGGTAGTTTACTGTTTATTCGAGGCTATCTTTTTCGTTCGCTTGTCAAGTTGCCAGCTACTATTTCAGTTTACTATTATATTTAGTTTCCATATCTGCCAGTAGGTGCCACTGGTGTCTTGTCCCTTTCTGAAGAGTTTTTATCAGTTACAAAAATGCAAAATTAACGTACATTTGAAGGATTTCTAAGTTCTTGAGTAAATAATGGTATTAAACCTCCCTCCTTTCTTTCTTTAACCTACTGAATCTACAGAACAGAGATTTTCCGTTGAGATCAATCCTTAGGCTTCAAATATCCTTGTGATATCGAACAGAGTTCATGACTAATATCATTTTGAATTCTCCATAATCCAGTACAGTTGATAACGCCATGGCTATACCGTGTGATAGAGGGTTAATGTAAATTATTTTAAAGTACTGACAAATTAACAATACGTTACTGGAACCTTGTTGACAGTCAAAGTCGAGTTTAGGTGCAACGTGAAAGCACTGAGTCCACTGGTTTAGTAATCTCAAAACGGGTAAATGGTTTTTTCCCTGGTGAAACTTTAATTCTTGATACTATGGAAAAATTTAAGCCTAACTTTCCTGAATGTCATGATCGTATGGATTCCAGAAATAATACCCTATGTGCTGTATAATTCTTGTGTATAGGCCTATGTAAAAGGAATTTGTGGGTCCTACACCTTACTCATGGTAGGAACATATTTTAAGGAAACCACTGGAAGCTGGTAAGTCTTTCGATAAAAATGGCGTCATTGTGGATGTAAATTGAACCATCAAAAAAGATAGTTTACAGCTTACAGAAAATTTTGTCACTGAGCTCAGTTACCCACAGAATCAAATAAGTTTAACATTAGTTCCATGTTAATTATATAGCTTGGGAAACACCCCATGTGAAAATAAAGAAGGAAGTAAGGGAACGATTTATATCAAATTAAGATAAAGCATTGAATATTAGTAGATTTTATTTAAAAAGGAAACCTATTGGAAATTATAGTCTTATCATGTGAATAAAAAAAACTATTCATTCTAACTGCTTTATTCTTTTCGTGCATTTTTTACCTTAATTGTAGCGCAATACTACCTAGTCGGTTGGTGGTATAAGCTTTGCCAAATTTTGGCTTCACTTCAATGAAAAGGCCGTGTTTTTACCAAGGTGTCTTGAACTGTGCATGACATGTCAATAGTTTTCATAAGAATATTATAAGAATATTGGTGTTGTTTTGCATTAGTTAATTTGATAATGCGTCCAAAATCTAGGAAAGAATGTGTGTACAGGTGAGCACGGCCTATTTGGAGGTGAACAACCTTTGAAAACTAAGATTGCCCTAGGCTTTTTCGGAATTGATCTCAGGTGTCAACTGTTAGCATATTTTGTAGAATTTTATTTATTTAGAATGGGAATGTTTGGTCGACTCATTACACCCTTTTATGTATAACAACAATAGACATCATCTTTGGGAACCACAATACCAAAAACTTAGACCTTTGGTTAGGTTGTAGGGGTTGGGGTTGGCCATTTGGGGCTGGAACAGTAGTTGGTTAGGAAGGACTAGGTCAAGTTAGTTCAAGATACATCCTTGTATTTTTAGAGCTTAATTTCAGGTTAGATTCTTTTGGGGGAGCTTTTGGTCAGGATCAATAGCCAATCAGACAACGATAGTAAAGTTAGGTTAGGATACATCCTTATGTTTTCTAAATAATTTATGGTATTGATTAGGTTAAGTTGGACACTGTGGGGAGCAATCACTAGAAATTTTACTCTATTGGAGAACAGCGTTTCTCTATACGTCGCTTTCAAGATGCTGACAGTCTAACTGACGGTTCATTTTTCACACAAACGTTCACCAATCAAAATATTATAGGTGACCTGACAAGTATTGATATGGTGACTATCCCTTTTTTCCAGGAATTACTGTACTATCTGAACTTTTTATCCAAGAATGATTGTACTAAATGTCCCTTTTATCCAGGTATTACTGTGGTTACTGTCCCTTTTATCAAGGTTTTGTTGTGCTTTCTATCCCTTTTATCTAGGTGTTACTTTGTCCCTTTTATCCAAGTATTATTATGATTTCTGTCCGCTTTAAACAGATATTACTGTGCTGTCTGTCACTTTTAACCAGGTATTACTATGTTGTCTGTCCCTTTTATCCAGGTATTACTGTGGTTACTGTCCCTTTTACCCAGGTTTTACTATGCTATCTGCCCTTTTAGCCAGGCATTACTGTGGCGACTGTCACTTTTAAACAGACAGTACTGTGGTGACTCACTTTTATCCAGGTATTCCAGTATTGTACTGAACTAGATTGATCGTAGGGTACAGAACGCTAAATCCTTATTTTCATCTGAGATGGATCTCTTAAAAGTTGTAGAAAAACTGTGATATGTATTAAAGGACACTTACTTGTCTCCCGTACTTTATATGGTGCTCGAACTCTTCCTAAAAAATTTTTTTTTACATGAATGTTTTTAAAATAAACAAAGCAATCAACTTTATGAGCTGTTTTCGAAACACAAGGTCAACTTAATCCATAACAACCATTCAGCTTTTGTGTGACTGGAAAGATTCAGATTATGGGATTAAAAAGGAAATTTTACGACCGTATTAAAGGACCCGGAATGAAGGATGCTGGGATTAGCTTGAGTAGATTAAAAGTCTTGAGGAAGTTTGGCATCGTCGCAAACCTACTCGATGTTTCATGACATTCTAGACAGACTATAGCCATAGATCTTCACCAAGACTTCAGCATACTGGAGCGGGTTACCACATTGTCAGACTCGGGCATGATACTGCTTCGTCAGATGCTTGGGTAAAATGAGATTTGATAGGGCGTTCCAGCCCATATATATATATATATATATATATATATATATATATATATATATATATATATATATATATATATATTATATATACTCTATATATATATATCTATATATATATATATATAATATATATATATATATATATATATATATATATATATATATCGATATATATATATATATATATATATATATATATATATATATTTATATATATATATATATATCTAATATATATATATATATATATATATATATATATATATATATATATATATATATATATATATATATATATCGATATATATATATATATATATATATATAGATATATATATATATATATATATATATATATATATGATATATATATAGAATATATATATATATTATATATATATATATATATATATATAGATATATATATATATATATATATATATATATATATATATATATATATATATATATATATATAGAGAGAGAGAGAGAGAGAGATATATATATATAATATCCTATATCTAGATATATATATATATATAGATATATATATATATATATACTTATATATAGATATATATTACAATATATATATATACTATATATGATATATATTTATAGATATAGATATTATATATATAGATATACCTATCTATATAATAGATATATTATATATTATATATCTATAGGCTATATCTATATATATAGAATATATCTATC
>NC_087201.1:64850635-64853135 GCF_015104395.2 Macrobrachium nipponense
AAGGGTTAAAGAAGAGCCCAATTGAATGGGTAGAATATTTCTTATACCTAGGAGATAACATAACTAATAAATTGTCACCAAACACGGAAATTGAACTTCTCAAGGAGAAAGAACAAAATGTCGAGAACAATGCTCCCAGGAGAAGCAAGGCGCCGTTGAAGAAGACCTATATTTAAAACTATAAGGTCTCTCAAGTTGAATACGCAGCTCCAATACTCATAGAAAAATGCTTTGAGTCTCATCACAGAGGAACGCAGGTATCCTGTTAAAGACACTTAAAAAATGACAGATATTGTCCACAGAAAAATGTAATAAGCAGGTGCATAAACCTGTACGAAGAATTAGTTACCCAAAACTTACGCTGGGACCCTCCTTGCAACCTTGAGGAGGATTAACATGCAGGAGGTTGCTGCTGCAACCAAGAGTGATACACCTTCTGAATCATGCATAAAACCAAAACCTTGGGAATCGGAGCTTTACAAGATAAACTTCGCATCCCTCTTAGCAAGCAAAGCAGCTTGGACACCTCTACAATTGAAACAAGCAGCACAAGATGCAATATAGAGAACCGCAGCACCCAATATGTACTGCATCGATGGATCAGTTGATGTCAACATTCCACCAGCAGCAGTATATTCGGCCTCATTTAAAGAAAGTTGGAGGCTTTCCAACAATGCTTCCACCCTTTAAACAGAACTGATAACCATTGCAAAAGCCTTGTTAGATTCGCAGCACAAACAAAGCAATAGTACAATCACACAGATTCCAAAGGTGTCATTCAAGCTAGAACAAGTGAGAAATTAAAGGAGAATATCAAAATATTCTCAAGCATCAGGGCAATTGCCTCTCTGCAGCAAAACAGAGCCAGAACAATAATGTTAAATTGCATCCCGAGTCATACTGGGATTCGCGGAAATGAAGAAGCAGACGCTCTTGCAAAAATCGGTCTGCAACTCGCTAGCATAAGTATTAAACTGGGACTTTCATTAACCTAGCTTAAGAACAAAGTAGGATACTGCTAGGAGCAAGAAGAAAGCAGTGTCAGGGATGCCTTCCTCGAAGGTTCAAGAAATGTCAAATGGTATTTAAAAACCACCTATTTATAGCCGCACAACATATCAAAGGAAACGCCTCGTAAACTAGCTGTTATTACTCACAGATTAAGATTTGGATATCTGTGCAATTTGCAAAGAATAGAACGTAATCCTAGAGCATACAGCTATTGCCAAATAGTAACCGGAGAACCATTAGAACACTATTTGCTAGAATGGCCGGACACTATGCAAATTAAGAGAAAACCACGATGATAATGATAGAACAGCAACCAAACTATCGAAATACATCCGTGAAAACAGTCAGAATTTCACTGATTTTCTCATGTCCTACCTACCACCTAGGTAGGAACTTGGGATTTGACTCATCAGCTATCAATTTGCAAACGATCTGAGATTCACTAGATCTGTCTATAACAAAGTCGCTGCCAATACTCTGGATTATCTTTGGAAGGTTTCTCTCTAACTACCCTTCTCTTTCAGAAACCTTCTCCCTGCTTCCTCTATGCTTTTTTTATTTTGCAAATTTTGACTGCAACTCTCCCCTCCATTCCAACTGTTCTTTTTTCCTCCCCCACCCCCCCTCCCCCCCGACAAATCCAACTCTATCCCCACGCTATAATCTCCGACTACATCATCCTTCCTTCCTTCTTCATCGGTCTCTTCTACTTCAAGACCGAGTAAATGAAACGCGACAAGGAAAAATCCGTAGACATTTGCAATTTTGCGTTCTTTTTCTCTTACGATAAATATTCCATTTTTCCTTTACTGGCCACCTCATACTCGTCAGGTCTTACTACTATTTCTCTGACTCTACTGCTGAGGGGAGGTTGTTAACTTCGCCTGTTAACCTTTTATTTCAAACACATACCATTTTCACTGGCATATCCATAGATCTTTAATCCCACCTGAACATCCAAAAATGACCTACGAGCTGCTCTATGATCAAGAGCCCATACTGGCATAAAACCAGCTTAATGAAAAAATAACAACGTGTCAGTAAGTTAGAATACACCTTGACTCTGTCTCTTAGTAGCCGTCTCGTTATAAGCCCTATTTGTGGAAAAGATGTACCGACCGGAGGTAACCTCTTCCGCGACCTCAGTTGAAGAAGACGCCTCACTTTCCCTGGTACAAATTTGCGGAGGTACCCAGACATTTCACCTGTTTAATAAGTAATTAAATATACGCATATTTACAATATTTGTCTTTAGTTCATACTGTTTTACTTGTTTTGAAAATATGAATATGAAAATAAAATTACCATAGACACGATTTCAGACATCTGGGAGTGGAAGACAAAAATATTTACTCTTACCATTTTTTTTATTAAAAAGCCGCGGTAAATATACAAATTAGTAGAATACCTTTACCCTTTTTATCGCGAATGTATTACTAAAACCTTCTCCAGAGAAGAAATGCAATAAAACATTGGTATGAATTCTTTA
>NC_087201.1:64858135-64860635 GCF_015104395.2 Macrobrachium nipponense
TGTATTCTAGACTAATGATGAATATAAGACCTGTAAAGCAAATTATACCATTCTGTCGAAATGAGAAATTTTAAGATATAAAATATAATTGTTCGAAGGAGAAAGTTTAGAGTAGCTAGTTACAATACAAAATGATACTGTTTTCGTCAGCAAAACGATAAACACTTAACAAGGGTTTCCTGCTAAGATTCATCATATTTACAGACGCGGGACTTAAAAGAAAACTGTACTAAATTAAATAATTACACTTTGATCGACAAACGATTAAAACGCTAAATATCTTTTCAAATATTTAGGAAAATGGTGTCTAATGCAGGTGCTCTGAGTTGGATTTAATGGAAGAATGAAAAAGGCAAATCACTAAATGGGAGGTCTGACCTGAATAAACTGTAATTCCATACAAAACTTAATGTAATATAATTTTTTATATTTTTTATGTATTGTAGAACAATGAAACCATGTGAAAAAGTCTGAGAACAGATGAACCCATTTGAGTTAATCGAGCCGGAGGAATCTGGCTGTCCCAGACATATCTATTTCTTACCGAACGCAACAGTTGCACGAGAAAATGATCTTATGCAACCGTTGCGTTCGGAAAGAAATAAACATGTCTAGGATACCCAGATTCCTCCGGCTCGATTAACTCAAATGGGTTCATCTGTTTGATTGTTCTACCATATATCAAAAATACAAAACTTAGGTTAAATTATGTTTAGCATGGAATTACAATTTATTCAGTTCAGACCGTCAATTTATTGATTTGCCTTTTCAAGTCTTCCACTAAAGTCCATTTAGAATAACCTGCATTGGACACCATTAATCGTGAATAGTTTGACGAAAATTACTCAATAATTTTTTTTTGTCGATCAAGTGCAATTACATAATTTTAGTTACTATTGACGGTATTATACTCATTGGAAAGAAAAAATGCCTTGGATATGAATTCTCCTGCAATGTAATCTGGTAATTTATTGCAACGATTTTTATCTCTTTTTTCCTTGTATCTTTTTATCTATGTTTTTTAAAGTTTTGCTTCATTTTTCTAATTCATTTTTAAAAAATTCATCTTACTTCTCTTAGACCAGCTTTTCTTACTTTACAAAGAGATCTGTTCAGGGAAAGATTGGTAGGTAAAAAAGATGCGTTTTTCTCTTGATCCGTGAAAATCCGTTCAAGTTGTGCGTTAAAGCATGAAATAGAAGAGGTTCGGTTTCATTAAAAAAACGACCCAATAAACTGAAGAAAGTCATTCCATTTTCCCAAAAGTTCGCATTTCAATAAAGTTTTGCGGTAAGGAAAAAAATTGGAAAGAAAATCGCTTTATTGAAATGAAATCAACATGCGTGGTCACTCTCTATTGCATTCTCGTTACCAGCAATTGAAAGCCTTGACGGCCACAATTTTTGGGAAGGATTCCGTTTTCTTTTTCTATTCTCTTTAGGAGTGAGTGCCACAGGAACTGAAGATAGCCCATATAGTTCGTTTTCATATTGATACAATTATAGTGTTCTTTCCAGCTATCTGTAATGATTAGAGTCATCTTTACTGAGTCATTAGTTAGCAGCGCCTATGCCGCTCTTCTATATCAATTTATGACCCAGAATCTACCGTTATTCATATCAAAACCTTTGAACAAAGATATTGGGGTAGACTTTAGTCTTGAATGAACCCTTTTTTTTTCAAGCAATTTACTAACGGCATGTTATTGTACTTTCCCTTTCCATGCAGTTCATAAATGACCTACAATGTAGCACCTGTTACACAAGCCACTTATATAAAGATCTTCAAAACATAGCAAGTCATCTTTCTCTATTTCTCTATCAATGTTAGGAACTGGTTTTCAATATCTTCTCATGATGTTTCCAAGGAAGTACTAAATTATGTCTACCTGTTTGCCTCACACTCTTTTTACATACTAATGCTCGAGGACTTTAAAACCTTAAACAAAGAAGCTTACAGATCAAGTCTTTCAAAGATCTTACCATATGTACTAAGAAATGGTGGTCAATTTAAGTGGTACATGTGCACATAAATGAGCTCTGCTGAATTTTCATCTGATTAACTCCTTTTCTGAGAAGTTCTTTCAACTCCAAGGAAGGATATGGGTTTAATATCCTTCATAAAAGGATTGTAGTGGAGAATTCCTATGTGGATAATGACAAAATGTCTCCATCCAATCTTAATACCTCCCACTTTGAGTCAGAACCACCAATTTCTCCTCACATTATACATATTACCTTCGACATTTGTCCAGGGAATGTGTAATATTTTATTATTAAATGTGTAAAAGAAAAATTAAAACGTTCTCTTTTAGTAATTATTTTATCACATAGCCCTACTTACAGTCCCTGAACTTGACTTGGGCAGCCATGGTTGCCCGGTAATATTTTAATTAAAAAGAATGTGTTGACTTTATTTTATTATTTCCTTTATTTTATTTATAGGTACATCAATAGACTTGCGATAATGGGAGTGAGTTAAAAACAATGCTGCATACATG
>NC_087201.1:64865635-64880448 GCF_015104395.2 Macrobrachium nipponense
GAAATTAGTCTAGTAAAGGATTTTGTTGAGCTGTCATCGACATTCGATAGTGGGAGAGTGATGTTTTGTCAAACAGACACGCCCAGTAGAAGTTAGGCTCTAAATCTTGATACTGTGTAGCAATTCACGGACTTGAATTCTCTTGGCTATATGAATTTATCAGAGCCGCGGGAGAGTAATTTCATCCCATTTCAGGTTTATTTCTTACTATCTTATTTCCATTAACGAGCAACCTTTTCATTAAATGGTCTTGTAATGACTTCAGCATAATCAATATTCCTTTCACATCTCTCTCTCTCTCTCTCTCTCTCTCTCTCTCTCTCTCTCTCTCTCTCTCTCTCTCATCTTAATCTTGTTTATTAGTTGTCTTTAATCGCGACAATTTACAAGACAAAATATACCTCCAAGATTGATGACTATAGCCATAGTGCGCCATTTTATATAACAAACAGAACAAAAATGTCGCTCTTAAAAATAACTCAAGGGATCACACAGAGGTGAGGTACGTTTGAGTAAGTACATTTATAGAACTTACACGTGAGCCTTTCCGGAAATGATAAAAGCCCTGGTACTTAGTACTTGTCAAAAAGATTCAAATTTGAATGAACTGATTTAACAGATACAGTTTACTATACATCATATAAGTTTGGGGAAAATGACAATAAAAATAATGATGAATGAAATTTTGTGTGTGTTGTTTCTGTGCTTGATATCAGAAAAATCACCCTTAATAAAAAAAAGTAGGTATATATAAAAAGGAATAGGAGTAACGCGAAGTATGGGGTATCTGAAGGGACGATTGTAGAAAATTTTGTTGGTATAATCTGTAAACACAGATTTCTACTATAATACAGCACCGAGGAAAAATAATATCCTTTATAGTAGTAAATATTCTAAGCAGTCACAATCAAAAGGCGGAAAAAAACTTCGACACGAAAGAATTCCCAAAAAATAATAGAATAATCAGCCGTAGCAAAATCATGCATAAAAACGTGTTTAAAACGAGTGCTCCAAAGTAGCAGGTTTCGAAACGACAAAAATCATAAGACCAACAAGAAATTCTGGAAGGAAACATCTTATGAAGAAGGATTCTGGAATAAGTGTCTTCAGGAAAAGCAGATTAGAGACACTTCGGGAAGGAGAAGGAAATGGGAATTTATTTTTGCGAGGTTCTTGTACTGCGTTAAAGGGACGCAGGTTATTTCTGTTTCGTTATATTTCTTCCTTTGTGTGTGTGTGTGGCTTGTCAGCCCAACTCATACAGGAAATGTGTTCAACTTTTCCAGGAGATTTTAGATTTCGACATATCCGAAGATTTTCTTGTCGTCTGATGGAAAACGTCTGAGATTCAATGGGTAACTTTAATCCTTTTAACATATAATTTCGCACAAATTTAGATACTGGGAGATTAGATTTCCTGACAGATGCATATTGATGACTGGATGTGTGAGACTAAAAGTCTAGCAACTAATATTATATTATGGAGTTGCACTGACGTTATAAGAGCAAAATGTTCAATGAATAAATGAATCTTAAAACAAAATATTCACTGAAGTAATATGTCGCATGGGGATACTATCCTGTGTTGCTGAAGAAATCATAGTTTTGAGTATGCAAAATGTCAGTTAAAAGCTTTCAGAAAGAAAAGAGTCAACACATTGGCTAGAGAGCAAATGAATTATCGCTATATGGTTCCAAGGTGCGATTTAATCGAGTTGCTAACCAGATTGCCCTAGATATGAATGGAGGGGTGAAGTGTCCTAAATGAATGGTTAACCGAAGGAATTTCGCCTCTCTGTACTTTAAGGATAATGATGGAAATTGATGACTGGAAGATGTGTAGCAGTATAGAATTTCTAAGATTATTTGGGGTGTCTAGTGGTTTTGTACGAGAAAGCAAGGTAAACAAAAGAATGATTGACAGGAAAATAGCAAAGAGGGTTTAGAAAGATGGTGTTGGTTATTTCAATTATAAAACAATTGCGTGAGAAGTTTGGCAGTCGAAGAAAAACCTTTATGTGAACAGCATTGACCTAGAGAAGTTTATGGTATAAATGGTATAAGCGCATTATGATGAGTCTTGACAATCTAAGTTATTAGATGGTAATTTATTTAGAGTGATTAGCAGTATTCATGATGAGAGAGTAGTTTGTTTTAGAATTCATTGGCGGAAGAGGTATTGGTTTAGTGCAAGAGCATAAGTAAGGCACTATTGTGCTATGTGTATATGGCTACTGAATACTCAAATGGATGTAATAATGAGACAATTGGTAATGAGAGAGTTAGGGTAAATGGCAGATCTGAAAGAATGTACTTACCTGGATAAAAACGAAGTCGTAAACGGTGTGTAAAGAGACTTACGTTAACAGATGATAGTGTTGTTTAGTAGCACTGAAGAAATGCTGAGGATACTGATGGAGATTTTAGAAAATTTTTGTAATTGGAGAGAATACTTAAATTTAGCATAAAGTAGGAGTAATGATAAACAGGAATAGTAATAATAAAAAAAGCAAAACAAGTTGTAGTAAAGACGACATATGAAAATGAGCTATTTATGAATGTGGGTATTTCAGAGAAGAGGAATAATTGTAGGATAAAACAAAAGTGTTTCGAGGTAGAGTGGCGTTTATGAAAGGGATTGTTCTACCACACTTCTCTAGGAAACAAAAGAATATAGGGTAACCTTAACGTGAGAAATCGGTTGACATATTTATTATTATTATTATTATTATTATTATTATTATTATTATTATTATTATTATTATTATTATTATTATTATTATTATTATTATTATTATTATTATTATTATTATTATTATTATTATTATTATTATTATTATTATTATTATTATTATTATTATTATTATTAGTATCAGTATTATTATTATTATCATTATTATTATTATTATTATTATTATTATTATTATTATTATGATTATTATTATTATTATTATTATTATTATTATTATTTAGAAGATGATCCCTATTCATATGGAACAAATCAACAGTGGCCATTGACTTAAAATTCAAGTTTCCAAAGAATATGGTGTTCATTAGGAAGTAAGACGAAGTAGAGAAATACAGAAAGAAGAGCTGTCACTTATCAAGAGAGAAAAATGAATTAATAATTACTAAACAGATAAGAATGTATTAAACTCCAAGCAGAAGAGTATTATAGTAGTAGCGCCTTCCATCATTGCTTGAATCTTCGAAGTTCCAATTGCACGACATTCCCAGGGAAACTGTCCCACAGCCCAACGTGAGGAATAAAGGACCTCTAGAACTAAGAGGTTAGACAGCGAGGCACATTTAATGCATACTGTAGGAAAATGGGATAAAGAATCAGCTGTGAATGTGAAAGATCTCTGTTACATTACAACTTATGAAAAAGTGACAAACAAAAGACCATTCATCGATGGTCCAAGTTATACCTGCTAATATTAGGAAACAGAAACTGCCACCACGAATCACTCCTATCTAAAAGAGTCAAATCTCTGGCAGAAGCTGACATGCACACCGGTGAACATTCTTCTAAGACGAATGTCATGTTGCATTGATTTTATCACTGTTACTGATATGTGATGCCTTATGAACAGTACCTAACTTGGGTGCGGCATTTGCTGAAACTTTCATTAGTTGTCTCTCAAAGTAAGATGCGAGCCAAAAGCTATACCTAGAATTTTTTAATCTTCGGATTCATTTAGCAATGCCCCATCCATCTGAAGGAGAGGATTGGATGAAAAATCTGTATGAGATGTGCTAATCAATAGTGTTTTCGTTTTACTGGAGTTCAGCTTCATACCCAATCGACTACACTATTAACTGATCCGGTCCATGTCCGTCCATGTGATTGGATCAGGGCAGCTTCATTTCTCATATAAGGAGACTTTACTACACCAACACGTGTAACATCATAGGCCGGCGATTGCACAGATATCCATCTCAATGGCACAATGACCATATACAGACATTGGATTTTACAATAGTTTGAGCATATGTGGATATGAGGTCTAATCTAATACCAGAAATATACGTGGATTCCTCAATTAGTTGGACATAATCGGAGTATACACAGAACTCATGAACAGACCGGCAATGTTGATCTGTGGAATTGTAATTTAGTAGCCGCTCACTGTACTTTGCATTACAATCTCCGTAAATAACAAATGAATCTTGTGATTGAGCCATACCAATCCTTTTCAAAAGACAATTATATATAGAATCGTCGATATTTGGATTGCGTAAACAGCAAATTTTATGGTAACTACACTCCAAATTTTTCTGACAATAGATAGGTCGGCCAGCCTTATTGTCTAGAGCCATACGTTGCGCGTGTAGGATGTTACAACAATGAATAAAGTTAGGCCCATCAAAGCATGGGATTAAAAACTCAACTTCTGACTAGTTCCTACTTACAAGAGTCTCAGATAAAAACATCAAATCAATCTCTGCAGATCAGGAAAATGTTACCTTAAACCCCGAATATTTGAGTAAAGTACTTTGCAATTCTTCTTACTATAATGAGTAACGGGCCTAGGGTTGAACTCGATGTTACGAGAAAGAACTAAAATTAACAGCATAAAATTAGTAGTAAAAATGATAGTCATAACAACAATAACATTGTAAAATTCAATAACAATAAATAACAATAGCATCAACAACAACAGTACTTACATTATTTACAAAGATTCAGTTGAAAACATGAATAAACGTGACCATATGTCATTGAAGAAAGTTCCGGAAGCAACTGATCGACAAGTCTAGTTTAATGAAGGAAATCTGAGAACGCCAATAATTCGACGCCTGATAAAATCAAACACCCAATTTAAGGAAATTTACTTACTCAGAATTAATTTTAAGGCGACTTTCACCTCTAGATCTAACTTACTCTTCAGTAACAAATGAAGGAGTAGATCGCTCCTAGATAGTGACCCCAAGTGTTGTCGGGAATCGTTGTATATCTTGAGGTTCATTATCTTTATGATATTTACAGTCGTTAGTCGTTTGTTTCTGTCTTTACGCCGCAAAATACATACCGGGTTAAAACCCGTGGGGGTCACTATCTAAGAAAGGTCTGAAAGTCTACAGCTTTTATTCTCGACATTTTGAATCATGAGAATGAATATGATCAGTCATGTATAAACAATTGCACAAATGCCACAAGAGCAAAAAGGATAAAACGAAAGGAAAGTAATGCTTAGAGAGATAAACAGAAGTGTAACAATGAACTCGGTTGCTTTTGCATCATAAAGACTCTGCTGATGTGTCTTTCAAGATCATTACAGAAACGAAAAAGAGCTACACGGATACGTTCAAAATCTCTCTGGTTCACCAGATATACTTCAAAACTTCTTCCATCTTGAATTATAACCCCACACCCAACCCACCCATTTTCATCTCTCTCTCTCTCTCTCTCTCTCTCTCTCTGGAGAGTGTTGAAATGACTAAAGGAATAATACTTCCAGTATTACCGAAAATAGTTTAAAGTAGTTCGCTTACCTGTAAATACTGTGAGACTATTTCTTCTTAGTACACAAGACCCCTCCCGATTTATGCAAAAGTAAATAAATAGCCCATGAATACAAATTCAATACTCTAGATGAATGTTAAAGGAAAGAAATTATGCAAAACCTCTATTTCAATGGCACGAAATGCTCAGTAACCAACCCCTGCTTGGTAAATTTATCGTCCGAGAGCGTCACTGTGAGAAAGTTTGGATATTTTCAGTTTAAAACGACTTTCCTTCGATTTAGTTTGCATCGCGGGTGGAAAGTAACGGATGGGATAGCTTTAACAATTTCGTGATGTTGCTGTAAGAACATTCTCTCTCTCTCTCTCTCTCGCTCTCTCTCTCTCTCTCTCTCTCTCTCTCTCTCTCTCTCTCTCTCAAATCCATATTGTTGCTAGTGAGGTAATACTACCTGTGCAATTGCCATGAACTTGCATTATCATTATATTTTTCTCATTCTACGTTCATCTATTGGATTAACTAGTTTCTGAGTAAACCGGTGCCACGCTTGCTAGCACGTATACTTATAAAATAATACAAGCTTTATTTTACGTATGTTGAGTTATATCAGATATGCGTTTGGTAGGTGTAAAAAACATAATATACTGACAGTTTTCTTGTGATTATATACAAAGACAAACAGACGAAGGCACACAGAACAAAAATGTTAGATGGACGAGCTTTACATTCTAATATATCTTAAATAAGTAAACCCGTACGGAATTTCATAAAATAAAAGAGGAAATCTTTCGTACATGCAGTGCCAGATAACAAAGCCAATCATACCCGGAGGTCAAGTTGGGTAAAAATTGGACTTGGGACTAATTAAATTTCCTCAACAAGTGGGGAAGACTTCCCCTGAACTTAACTTTGTCTATTGCTAACTTTTTCTCTTTTCGGATCTCAAGCCAAGATAACGAATTACTTCCATAAGGGTTGGCAGACAATAATATGTCGATGGACAAAGTCGACGGATAAAATGTCGACGGATAAAATGTCGACAGACAAAATGTCGACGGAGATGCGATGGATAATGTCGATGGACATAATGTCGACGCACATGATGTCGACGGACAAAATGCAGACATTCGTACGAACAGGACAAAATATCGACGACAGTAAATAAATAGAATAAAACAATATAATTAACTTTTTACGTACTCTCTCATTTTCTCACTTAGTTTTTTCTTCTATCTCTTCTGTCTGCTCTGTTAATCTGTGTGCAAAAAAGCAAGTTAAATTGGCAGTTGTCTCGTTAAAGAAGTTGTTAACAAAGCTAGACTGTTTAACGTTTTAGCATATTTTTTTTTCTATACAGTAAGCTGAATTAGCAGTTGTCTCGTTAAAGAATGGTTAACAAGGCTTGTTTAACGTTGAATAGATTTTTCCAACACCATTGGTTCGTCAAAATCCGATGTGTCTTGAAATTTTTTTTGTAAACCAGCCCATCCCTAAATAGAGATGATAAAAACGAGTAAAGGCCGCAAGAAATTTCTTACGAATGTTATGCTTACGTTGTTAAGCAAAAGGAAAACGATTTTATGGCGCTGTGAAAAAAGTGGATATTATAGTGGAAGAATAACGTCTAACAATACTGCGCATTCTTTTATAAGCCATTGTCACCAGACTGATAATCTCAGATGTGATGCTCTTAGAGCACAGAACAAAATTAAAGACAAAATGGCCAGTGTTACAGAGGATATTCCCTCAAATATAATCCACTAACCACAACGCTACAGCAAACGTACTACTAGATGTGTGTGGCGCTTAGCCAAAGAAAGTCAATTGCTCTTACGATTAGAAGACAACGCATTGTAAGCAACAGAAATGAAGATTTGACTATACCGACAAGCTTTTTTGTAAAGAAAATGAGGAGATTAGCATTTACTTATCATGTAACAATCTTTAAATGTTAGAAGTATATTCAACATGCTTTGCAATGGGACGTTTTGGTTCACCTCCACTAGGGAAGAAATTGTATGCTATTCATGCCTTGTTACAGATACAAAACCCATACCAACGGTTTACTGCCTTACAGCAAGAAGGAAGAGCAAACTTACCGGTTTATTTTAAATTTTTTAAGAGAGCACAATTTGAACCCAACCTCAATCAGTGTTGATTTCGAGAGAGCCGTTATTAATAGTATAAAGAAGACATTCTCAACTATTATTATTTGTGGATATTTTTTCTTCTTTTGGCCAATGCATTTGGCGCAAAATCCAGTCGGTTGGCTTAAAGTCCTGGTATACAGTAACAGTGAATGCTTTTACCGTAAAGGCGGTTTCAAGCATTGGCATTTGCTCCTCCTGATTGCGTATATCGTTTATTTGATGAGCTTCTGCTTCTCTAACGGATGAAGTAGAGTCTGTGCTAAATGAATTGTTTTCGTATTTTGAAGCGACATGGCTAGGTGTAGTCCAACGCGGGCGACGACCTAAACCCATTACGAAATCCAGCTGTGGGGAGTTCACAATCGTGTCGTGGAACGTTTTTTTGCCATGCGCAAATAATGCGGTCGGAGAGTGGCATAGTGCTTTTAATAGAAGAATGGTTATTAAGCATCCATCTCTAGAAAAGTTGGTCAACAAAATGAAAAGAAGAGCAAGCAATTACTAAAGCGTTGTTATCTCAATTAACTCAATGGAAAGAATTGAAAGGCAAGAAGAAAACCTAAATAAAATATTAGAATCAACCAGAGATTGAAGAACCTGGTCACAAATTATAATCCAGATCAAGGGATATAGTTCTTAACAGCAGTTGCTCATAATTTGTAACACTTGTATCATTGATAAAAGTCTTCATTTACGTCATGCTCTTAACAGCAATTCCTCTATTGTGACATTTATATTATTGATAGATTTTTATATACCAAATTTGTAACATTTGTATATCTGATAAAGTTATTTTTATAAATAAATTTTGTGCTAATTGATACAGTTTTTATCAATTATGTATTTTTTTTTTTTACCAAACCTCTCTTCATTTCTGTCATGTTCTTGATAAAATTTTAATTTACATCACCTCCTTATTCCGTCGACATTTTGTCCCCTTTGGACGTATTAGGGTATTTTGCACATCGACATTTTGTCCGTTGACCTTATGACCGTCGACATTATGTCCGTCGGCAATTTGTCTGCACACCTCCACAAGAGGTTGTTCCTAACAACTTATATATGAACTACATTGTTTCTATACAAAATAGTTCGAAAAGACTGAACAACTGCAAGACCCCATAAAAAATTAGAAGATGAGAGACGATATGAAGAGGAGAAGATTGAAATAGAGATAATGACATATACTTATAGATGAAACAGATGTGAGATAAATCCACGACTATTTAGGACCTGGGGGACTCGGAAGTCAAGTGAAATATGGCATAGAGGCACCCTTACCGTATCTCTTAAACTTGGAAGCACCAATATCTATATTTCTCAGGAAGACTACCTCATCTTTTGCAGGGTAAAGAAGAAAAATTCTCTAGCGCTGAACAGCTCAGCATCATCGACCCTCAGCAGCATAAGGGCGTTCCGCCTCAGTGGAAAGCGAAGAATGGCAGAGAGAGTATCGATTCCAGGGAACCCTTGTCCCAAATGCATCAAGACAGTGTTTGGTCATTAGGACGGAAACAGCTGTCGTACGATGGACATTTCTCGCGAAGTTTCATCGAGTATCCAAAGAGGCTCCTCCATTGTGTCACAGACATCTGCAGTCTTGATGAACGACGCTGCCAAGGGCATGGGCGCTTCCCCTCGCCAGGACTCTTCTCTGTCTCCCTTCGTCGCACATTAAATCCCAATTTTGTACTCCAAAGGAGGTGGTTAAGAAGCGCTTTACCGGACGCTCTCCCTTTCTCTCGTGGTCTATGTGTATCGCTTTTATTTTAATATAGTCTTCATTCTATTTGAATTCTACCTCAGGATAAGAAAACAGGTCTTGCGTCTAAATGAAAAGATCACCTTAATTCAACTGATCATTACTCCATTTTTGTATTTGTCTATTTTAGAGGCCATTTGTTTTGGAGGAAAAGTACAGAAAGGGCACTTCCATCATTTAATCTGAGAGGGAAGTCAAATTCAACCCAGCATGTTTTCAAACCCAGCAAGTATGGGAAACATTACTTTCTTCCCTCGGGGTTCATTTGCGTATATGAATGCAATTTCGCCATCGGGCCGCATAAAGTTCTATTTAAATGGAAGTGATTTGATTTAGTGCGCTCATATTGAAACGCGTGAATTCCCAGCACGTATACTTTTTAGGATAAACCCCAGATCAGATCAACCGATGACAATATCTACTGCTCTGTTTGCGAGAAAATTCTACGAAGAAAAGTTTTGATAAAATGTGCTAGTTTCAACAGCAAAATGTTCTGGGATTCTGCTCTAGGAATGTAATCGAGTGTGAAATGAAAATATGGTGTTTGGAGCGTCAGTGCCAGGAAGAAACGAGAAAGTTTATTCAGTATTTCAGCTTCTGAAAGAAAGTCCCTATTACAGTCATCTGCTTATGGAACTTATTTACAAAAGAAAAGAAAATAAAGTATATACACAAAACCATAAAGGAATAAATTTGAGTACACTATTAAAGTTAAAGCGGAGCAAGACTTTAATAATAACTGTCAATAAAACTAAAGCGAAATAACTTTGTAAATTATCATGTTATTTTTATCATTGTGACATTAACTTTTGAATGCTTACGAATTTATGCACATCCACGATAAAGTATTCATAAAGCACCTGTAACATATGCATGATATATGACTGGTAAGAATGAGGATTTACTATTTAATACCTTGATATGAATGTCAAAGTTTTCAGATTGACAAGTCGTTCAATAACTTTCAGTGGCTGCAAAATGATATCATCTAACTGATACATTTCAGAGTTGCGTGCAACTAATTCATTTAGCAAGGCACGATCTCATTCATAATTCCAACGGAAATTCAATCTCGCTCTCTTTATTCCATTTTCGACACATGCCGCTATGACATCGTCTTAATTTTCATGTAGATATTTGTAACTATATTAAGGAAATTCTTGCTTTTAAATCCGTTATTAACGCTACAGCCACAGCTACTGTATTTTATTTTTAACCTGTGCCTATATCCTGTACAATGCTCATCGGTTTCAAGGATGCTAGAAAAGCTCGAATTTTGCACACATTCAATTACGTAATATAATTTCGTGCAGGCAATAAATTTTTTTGTTATTGACTTACTTCCTTCGTAATTTAATTTGGAATCCATTCCTTCATTCTCCATATGTATTCTATGGATAAATGTATTTCTGTCGATGGTATGTAGATAATTGTAGTTAATAAGTGCTACTTCTTTGTTGCCGACTTCACCGACCGGGCCCAACTTTGACATTTATGCCGTGAGACCATTTTTACAAAGTCATATCATCACAAAAAGTAATGTTTTGGTAGGTAATATATTAACAATTAAATTTCAACTTATAGCAGACGTAGTTCATTAAAAAAACTGATGGTTAAGAGAAATCAGATTAAGGCCAGTTTATTTGTTGAAAAATTAAATGGGAAATACTCTCAACTGAAATACAGGAGTCCACTGACGTTGAAAATCAAGGTTTAATTACTTCCTGACTTTCCCTTCCAGTCCTTCCGGAAAAATTAATACAGCAACCATAACATCGATATTGGAATTCATAATTTGCAATTCTGTATCTGATTTATGAACCTGTAAAAAATGCGCTCCCCTTAATTGACTGCTCTTTTCACAAGTTCAGATACTGCAATTTCTGACAACGCTCGAAAATGGCCATTTGTAATTAATCTAGTAATTAGAAGTTATCTTTATAAAAATAGTAATATACTGGCATAGACTAATGCCTTCAAACTTGTGCACTGGTTAAATGAATTATCATGTGCACAGTAACTATAATGCATATGCAGGGATATTTGGATGTCTATTTCTGTATTTTACCGCATAAGTATTCCCGTCGCTAGTAGGAATTGGACGAAGAGATGCTAAATTCTTGGCTTTCCCCTTAGCACTAGTCACATTACGATAATTAAAACTGATATAATTTAACTTCATTTATAAGTTAGTTACGAATTTGCAAGAGTTTCTGGGGTACCTTGAAAAAAACACTTGATGTTTATTGTTAAATACTCAACACTTGTATCTTCTTCGAATTATTTTTCAATTGCCAACCAATTAATAACTGTGAAATGGAACTATATATTCAATAATCTATATGCATGTCACATCTCGCTCATAGGAAGGGTGCAATAAAAACACAAGAACACATTTAAAACGCTCTTCCTTCGCAGTTCATTTTTCCTTAGCAGTGATAGACGAATATCAAAAAGAGGAGTACCAAACGTGAAGTATCTTGCTCATTCCGCAATTCAGAAAGGATATTTTGTATGTAACAGAACACATGTACTGTTATTTCTAAATGTATTTTAATTCACAATCGTTATGATTATATGATTATAGAAAGCGATGAATACTAAATCCGATATTAGCGCTGATTCATGGTCTCGTTGTCAGACGAGTATCCCCACACCATTAGCATTTTTCATCCTTTTCCCCCAATACAAGGAATATACAGCAAACAGCAACTACGTGGATCTTATCATAGAAAAAGGACAACATCCTTTGTGAAGTAAAAGTAAATCTACTGCAGCAAGCAAGATACACGTTGCAAAATTAACTGTATCGAACACATCACCTGATTCAAGTTAAACTGTGTCGAACACATCACCTGATTCAAGTTAATTTTGGTACAGAAACCTGAACCGCACTTGCAATATAACTTTGTTATTCATGAGAGGATTATTTTTTTTTCAGCTTTATCGCCAATTTATTCAGAGATAATATTAAGACAAACGAACCGGGGAAACGCCATAAGTCGATAAATGGAAGTGTTGATAAAACGGACATGACATTGCATATATGTGAGTAAATGTAATTACCTGATTTCCGTGATTATATATTGTGGAAACTGTAAATTAGGAAATGCCAAAAGGGTATTACATAGTCGTCCCTTACATTACCTTCCATTCTTTTTAAATGGATAAATGACATCAAAAAAGGACAGTTCTCATCTCACGAAAACTACGAGAAGCTTAGGCATGAGGAGAATTTAACTGATATTTCACAAATCGAATAATGTACAAGGAATGTTTAAAAAATGATGATAGCATCTCAATACAATCGTAAGGAAGCAGGAAGTCCAACGACATTCCTTTGGATATTGATAGCCGATTAGCAGCATTTAAGACTTATTTATTGCTCAGCATACCGGGTGTATGCGTGTTTAAAGTTGAATACGTGTGAAAGTAATAACAATCAGAGCAACAATAATAAGATGAAATATCCTACCCATGTATATAATGCAGATGAGTATTGAATATGTCTAGTATTGAATATGTCTATGAGATGATAATTGAATATGTCTAAAACCTCATTACTCACGAAAAACAGACGTATTGATATTAGCATTATCTTTTTGTTTTACAGTATTGATAATAGAAGTGCAAATGAATATGAAGACGATGAATTAATGAAAGATGAATGATTCTTTCCAGCCAAAACGAAATACTAGAAGTACCCCTGAACTCCTCGTGCAAAGTTTTCCATTTCTCCTATAACGAAGATTTGTCATTTTCTACATAATGATTTCCATTTAGCCACCTAATGAAATTTCCTCTCAGAATTCGAGATTTTTTTTTCTTTTTTTGTCGAACAAAGTACTTTAATTAACTTTCCTGGAACCAATCTTGTCTGAGAGACGGTGGTGGAAGAATTAACCTAACCTGCAAAAACGTCTATTTAAATGGCTTCCCCACATCTCGGTCCAAGGCCGTCATAGCCTTCCTTTGATAAATCGAACATTGTTTTACTCCTCATAAACTATAATGTCAAGGATGTTTGACGCTGGATTATATATATATATATATATATATATATATTATATATATATATATACCCCTATATACCATATATACAATATACATATATATTATATATTACTATGTATATACTATATATATATATATATATATATATATATATATATATATATATTATATATATATATATATATATATATATATATATATATAATATATCTATATATATATATATATATATATATAGATATATATATATATATATATATATATACATATATATATATATATATATATATATATATATATATATATATATATATATATATATATATATACTAAGAAATCACAAAAGTAAGCACGTGATCTTGTTTATTAGCTGAAGTTACTGGGAAAGTTTAAAAAGAAAAGACAGAGTGCCACTACTGTCGTCTTTTTTTTAAATACATCTTCGATGTGTTAAATACACGAAGTACTTGCCACTCTCTTTTCTTTTTAAACTTTCCCAGTGGCTTTAGCTAATATATATATATATATATATATATATATATATATATATATATATATATATATATATATATATATATATATATATATATATACAAGATATATATATAATAAATTTATCACTAAAAGATTCCCCTTCGGTTTACATATAAGAAAATCTATTAGTTCGAGGTAGGGAGACTTAGATATTAAAGCAGATTTGTAGCTCGAATAATTTATATGAATCACGGTGAAGCGATAATTATTCATGGTATGGGTACTTGTGGCAAACGTTCTTATTTGTTAATATGAAAGAAGGGGTTGGATAACGATTCTAATCACGAATACCCGAGTTCGACGATGATTTGTAAGGGCGGAGTCTGTGTAAACTTATACTTCGCTTATTAGCCGAATCGATAACATCACTGAATTCCTAATTTCTTTAATTATCCGCTAGACAATGGTTCGAACCCACGAGAGGACGAAATTATTATCAACTAAAAAATTTCCTTCGGTTTTACAATATGTGAAAATATAATAATTCCGAGGTAGAGCGAATTTTATATATATATATATATATATAATATATATATATATATATATTATATATTTTTAAAAAATCACAGTAGATGCACATTGGACCTTCAATAAAATAAGCGAATCCCAACAGGCAACAGCTAGTCAGAAATCCAAGCTCTTTCGTCTTTACTAAGACTTGTCAAGGAGCTAATAAAATACAATTAGAGAGAAAGGTTTCAGGTACACAACAAGATCAAGAATACCAGATGGTTAATTGTCAAAAGGATAAAAATTAAAAGAGATAATCCAGGATTATCGGATATCACACGGTCACAAACCTAAACAGATTTGACCCTAGCCGAAATTACAAAGTATCTTTACAGTACAAAACATGTAAAAACTAAATATATTAATTTTGTTG
>NC_087201.1:64883448-64908448 GCF_015104395.2 Macrobrachium nipponense
ATAATCATATAATCATAACGATTGTGAATTAAAATGCATTTAGAAATAACAGTACATGTGTTCTGTTACATACAAAATATCCTTTCTGAATTGCGGAATGAGCAAGATACTTCACGTTTGGTACTCCTCTTTGTGATATTCGTCTATCACTGCTAAGGAAAAATGAACTGCGAAGGAAGAGCGTTTTAAATGTGTTCTTGTGTTTTTATTGCACCCTTCCTATGAGCGAGATGTGACATGCATATAGATTATTGAATATAGAGTTCCATTTCACAGTTATTAATTGGTTGGCAATTGAAAAATAATTCTAAGAAGATACAACTGTTGAGTATTTAACAATAAACATCAAGTGTTTTTAACATTAATAGTTTTATGTTTGAATGACAAAAAAAATCCTTTTTTTCAAGGTACCCCAGAAACTCTTGCAAATTCGTAACTGACTTATAAATGAAGTTAAATTATATCGGTTTTAATTATCGTAATGTGACTAGTGCTAAGGGTAAAACTACGAGGCCAAGAATTTAGCATCTCTTCGTCCAATTCCTACTAGCGACGGGAATACTTATGCTGTAAAATACAGAAATAGACATCCAAATATCCCTGCATATGCATTATAGTTACTGTGCACATGATAATTCATTTAACCAGTGCACAAGTTTGAAGGCATTAGTCTATGCCAGTATATTACTATTTTTATAAAGATAACTTCTAATTACTAGATTAATTACAAATGGCCATTTTCGAGCGTTGTCAGAAATTGCAGTATCTGAACTTGTGAAAAGAGCAGTCAATTAAGGGGAGCGCATTTTTTACAGGTTCATAAATCAGATACAGAATTGCAAATTATGAATTCCAATATCGATGTTATGGTTGCTGTATTAATAATTTTTCCGGAAGGACTGGAAGGGAAAGTCAGGAAGTAATTAAACCTTGATTTTCAACGTCAGTGGACTCCTGTATTTCAGTTGAGAGTATTTCCCATTTAATTTTTCAACAAATAAACTGGGCTTAATCTGATTTCTCTTAACCATCAGTTTTTTTAATGAACTACGTCTGCTATAAGTTGAAATTTAATTGTTAATATATTTCCTACCAAAACATTACTTTTTGTGATGATGACTGTAAAAATGGTCTCACGGCATAAATGTCAAAGTTGGGCCCGGTCGGTGAAGTCGGCAACAAAGAAGTAGCACTTATTAACTACAATTATCTACATACCATCGACAGAAATACATTTATCCATAGAATACATATGGAGAATGAAGGAATGGATTCCAAATTAAATTACGAAGGAAGTAAGTCAATAACAACAAAATTTATTGCTGCACGAGATTATATTACGCTATTGAATGTGTGCAAAATTCCAGTTTTTCTAGCATCCTTGAAACCGATGAGCATTGTACAGGATATAGGCACAGGTTAAAAATAAAATACAGTAGCTGTGGCTGTAGCGTTAATAACGGATTTAAAAGCAAGAATTTCCTTAATATAGTTACAAATATCTACATGAAAATTAAGACGATGTCATAGCGGCATGTGTCGAAAATGTGAATAAAGAGAGCGAGATTGAATTTCCATTGGAATTATGAATGGACATCGTGGCTTGCTAAATGAATTAGTTGCAAGCAACTCTGAAATGTATCAGTTAGATGATATCATTTTGCAGCCACTGAAAGTTATTGAACGACTCGTCAATCTGAAAACTTTGACATTCATATTAAGGTATTAAATAGTAAATCCTCATTCTTACCAGTCATATATCATACATATGTTACAGGTGTTTTATGAATACTTTATCGTGGATATGCATAAAATTCGTAAGCATTCAAAATTTAATGTCACAATGATAAAAATAACATGATCATTTACAATGTTATTTCGCTTTAGTTTTATTGACAGTTACTTTTAAAGTCTTGCTCCGCTTTAACTTTAATAGTGTACTCAAATTTATTCCTTTATGATTTTGTGTATATACTTTATTTTCTTTTCTTTTGTAAATAAGTTTCATAAGCAGATGACTGTAATAGGGACTTTCTTTCAGAAGCTAAAATACTGAATAAACTTCCTCGTTTATTCCTGGCACTGACGCTCCAAACACCATATTTTCATTTCATACTCGATTACATTCCTAGAGCAGAATCCCAGAACATTTTGCTGATGAAACGAGGCACATTTTATCAAAACTTTTCTTTGTAGAATTTTCTCGCAAACAGAGCAGTAGATATTGTCATCGGTTGATCTAATCTGGGTTATCTAAAATGTATACGTGCTTGGAATTCACGCGCTAAAATATGAGCACACTAAATCAAATCACTTCCATTTGAATAGAACTATATGCGGCCCGATGGCGAAATTGCATTCATATACGCAAATGAACCCCGAGGGAAGAAAGTAATGTTTCCCATACTTGCTGGGTTTGAAAACATGCTGGGTTGAATTTTACCTTTCTCTCTCAGATTAAATGATGGGAAGTGCCCTTTCTGTACTTTCCCTCCAAAACAAATGGCCTCAAAAATAGACAAATACAAAAATGGAGTAATGATCAGTTGAATTAAGGTGATCTTTTCATTTAGACGCAAGACCTGTTTTCTTATCCTGAGGTAGAATTCAAATAGAATGAAGGCTATATTAAAATAAAAGCGATACACATAGACCACGAGAGAAAGGGAGAGCGTCCGGTAAAGCGCTTCTTAACCACCTCCTTTGGAGTACAAAATTGCGATTTAATGTGCGACGAAGGGAGACAGAGAAGAGTCCTAGCGAGGGGAAGCGGCCATGCCCTTGGCAGCGTCGTTCATCAAGACTGCAGATGTCTGTGACACAATGGAGGAGCCTCTTTGGATACTCGATGAAACTTCGCGAGAAATGTCCATCGTACGACAGCTGTTTCCGTCCTAATGACCAAACACTGTCTTGACGCATTTGGGACAAGGGTTCCCTGGAATCGATACGCTCCCTGTCGTTCTTCGCTTTCCACTGAGGCGGAACGCCCTTATGCTGCTGAGGGTCGATGATGCTGAGTTGTTCAGCGCTAGAGAATTTTTCTTCTTTACCCTGCAAAAGATGAGGTAGTCTTCCTGAGAAATATAGATATTGGTGCTTCCAAGTTTAAGAGATACGGTAAGGGTGCCTCTATGCCATATTTCACTTGACTTCCGAGTCCCCCAGGTCCTAAATAGTCGTGGATTTATCTCACATCTGTTTCATCTATAAGTACATGTCATTATCTCTATTTCAATCTTCTCCTCTTCATATCGTCTCTCATCTTCTAATTTTTTTTTTATGGGGTCCTTGCGTTGTTCAGATCTTTGTGGAGGTGTGCAGACAAATTGCCGACGGACATAATGTCGACGGTCACAAGGTCAACGGACAAATTGTCGATGTGCAAAATACCCTAATACGTCCAAAGGGGACAAAATGTCGACAGAATAAGGAGGTGATGTAAATTAAAATTTCATCAAGAACATGACAGAAATGAAGAGAGGTTTGGTAAAAAAAAAATACATAATTGATAAAAACTGTATCAATTAGCACAAAATTTATTTATAAAAATAACTTTATCAGATATACAAATGTTACAAATTTATATAAAAATCTATCAATAATATAAATGTTACAAATTAGAGGAATTGCTGTTAAGAGCATGACGTAAATGAAGACTTTTATCAATGATACAAGTGTTACAAATTATGAGCAACTGCTGTTAAGAACTATATCCCTTGATCTGGATTATAATTTGTGACCAGGTTCTTCAATCTCTGGTTGATTCTAATATATTTTAGGTTCTGCCTTTCAATTTCTTTCCATTGAGTTAATTGAGATAACAACGCTTTAGTAATTGCTTGCTCTTCTTTTCATTTTGTTGACCAACTTTTCTAGAGATGGATGCTTAATAACCATTCTTCTATTAAAAGCACTATGCCACTCTCCGACCGCATTATTTGCGCATGGCAAAACGTTCACGACACGATTATGAACTTCCCACAGCTGGATTTCGTAATGGGTTTAGGTCGTCGCCCACTTTGGTCTACACCTAGCCATGTCGCTTCAAAATACGAAAACAATTCATCTAGCACAGACTCTACTTCATCCGTTAGAGAAGCAAGAAGCTCATCAAATAAACGATATACGCAATCAGGAGGAGCAAATGCCAATGCTCGAAACCGCTTTATGGTAAAAGCATTCCCTGTTTCTGTATACCAGGACTTTAAGCCAACCGACTGGATTTTGCGCCAAAGGCATTGGCCAAAAGAAGAAAAAACATCCATAAATAATAATAATTGAGAATGTCTTCTTTATACTATTAATAACGGCTCTCTCGAAATCAACACTAATTAAGGTTGGGTTCAAATTGTGCTCTTTCAAAAAATTTAAAATAAACCCGTAAGTTTGCTCTTCCTTCTTGCTAGTAAGGCAGTAAAACGTTGGTAGGGTTTTGTTATCTGTAACAAGGGCATGAATAGCATACAATTGCTTCCCTAGTGGAGGTGAACCAAACGTCCCATTACAAAGCCATGTTGAATATACTTCTAACATTTAAAGATTGTTACATGTTGAGTAAATGCTAATCTCCTCATTTTCTTTTAACAAAAAAGCTTCTCCTCTTGTCGTTGTAGTCAAATCTTCATTTCTGTTGCATACAATGCGTTGTCTTTAATTGTAAGAGAAATTTACTCTTTCTTTGGTAAAGCGCCAAACACATCTACTATGAGATTCAGGGTCTCTGTAACACGGTTTTTTGGACTTTGCTCCTTGTCAAAGCATCGGATGCAGCTGAAAGTTGACATATGTATATTTTACAACCACACACAAATTTTGTTAGCAGTATCAATAACCTAAACCCGATAGTTTTATTTTTTATAGAGTAAAAATGATCTAGCTGACGCCATGGCCAATGATTACGAGCCAAGAGTCGAAAAACATTCATTACGTAAGCAAGGTAAACACCTTTTGACTAAATGTAGCCCCGCCCATCACCCAGACAGAAACTCCATCGGCTCTGAAACCCAAAGACTTTATGAATGGCGGAACGATACATAGATGTGGGTGGGGTATCAGTGCTAGCGTAGTAATACTACTGTAGCAGTAGTGCCGCAGCAGTATAGCAGTAATATACATGAATTAAACGTTTAGGCCAACTGCTTGGATCCTTGAGGATCATTTAGCACTTCTTACAACTACTCGAGAAATTAGTTTTTATATTCAGAAGTTAAATTTTCTAATCCAACAATGCCCATGGTAGCCTTCAGTGTTATCCTGAATTATAACGAGGCCAAAGTGGGTGGAGCCTCATGAAGTCATCATTCTGACGATCATTATTGGTGAAGGTTTAAAGCCAATATACGGTACGGCTATTTTTTTTTTCAGTAAATAGGTAGATAGCCAATAAATAAAAATTGCTTGGCATTGAATATAGTTCTCAAATCAAGCTTGTCTACTATGTTTTTGAAAATTACCAACTATTCCCTACATCTTGTCAATCTGATTGTGACCTATAAAGTAGACTAATTTCTTAGGAAACCTATTTTGGGAGTTAGACTAATAATCGAAGTGTTTTTGTATTTATTAACATATTTTGTTGGTTTGTTCATTATGACAATTATCAGTGGAGAGGTTCCAGAGTTCATAAAGGTGTACTGCTTTGCTCGTATTTAAATTTGTATGTCATTGTTGCCAGAGGTTTAGCCTTCGTTACGTATGGCCAATCATCCAACGAGAAAGGGGGAAGAGATGCTGTCATAAGTTACGTAACGAGTGCGTTCGAAACCTTTTCTCTGAGTAAGTTGGCCCGTCTTCAAAAACAGTCGCTTTTACATTATAAGTACCAAATTTATTCAACCTACATGCAGAATACAGTCAAAATTTATGTGAAGATATAATATGGATTCTGAATAAGCGTTATATTTATGAAATGCATAGATAAAAAGTTATTGCGAAAAAACCGTGTTACAGAGGCCCTGAATCTCATAGTAGTGATACGTTTGCTGTAGCGTTGTGGATTATATTTGAGGGAATATCTTGTGCAACACTGGCCATGTCTTTAATTTTGTTCTGTGCTTTAAGAGCATCACATCTGAGATTATCAGTCTGGTGACAATGGCTTATAAAAGAAAGCACAGTATTGTTAGACGTTGTTATTCTTCCACTACAATATCCACTTTTTTCACAGCGCCATAAGATCGTTTTCCTTTTGCTTAACAACAACGTAAGCATAACATTCGTAAAGAAGTTTCTTGCGGCCTTTACTCGTTTTTATTATCTCTATTTAGGGATGGGCTGGTTTACAAAAACAATTTCAAGACACTGCGGATTTTGATGAACTAATGGTGTTGGAAAAATCTGCTAAAACGTTAAACAATCTTTGTTAACCCTTCTTTAACGAGACAACTGCCAATTCAGCTTACGTGTATAGAAAAATATGCTAAAACGTTAAGCAGTCTAGCTTTGTTAACAACTTTAACGAGACAACTGCCAATTTAATTTGCTTTTTTGCACACAGATCAACAGAGCAGACAGAAGAGATAGAAGGAAAAACTAAGTGAGAAAATGAGAGAGTACGTAAAAAGTTAATTATATTGTTTTATTCTATTTATTTACTGTCGTCGATATTTTGTCCTGCTCGTACGAATGTCTGCATTTTGTCCGTCGACATCATGTGAGTCGATATTATGTCCATCGACATTATGTCCATCGACATTTTGTCCGTCGACATTTTATCCGTCGACATTATGTCCATCGACATATTATTGTCTGCCAACCCTTATGGAAGTAATTCGTTATCTTGGTTTGAGATCCGAAAAGAGAAAAAGTTAACAATGGACAAATTTAAGTTCAGGGGAAGTCCTCCCCACTTGTTGAGGAAATTTAATTAGTCCCAAGTCCAATTTTTACCCAACTTGACCTCCGGGTATGATTGGCTTTGTTATCTGGCCCCCACTGCATGTACGTAAAGATTTCCTCTTTTTTTTATTTTTAGGAAATTCCCGTAACGGCGTTTTACTTAATTTAAGATATATTAGAATGTAAAGCTCGTCCATCTAACATTTTTGTTCTGTGTGCCTTCGTCTGTTTGTCTTTGTATATAATCACAAGAAAACTGTCAGTATATTCATGTTTTTACACCTACCTAACGCATATCTGATATAATTCAACATACGTAAAATAAAGCTTGTTTTATTTTATAAGTACACGTGCTAGCAAGTGTGGCACCGGTTTACTCAGAAACTAGTTAATCTAAGAGATGAACGTAGAATGCGAAAAATATAATGATAATGCAAATTCATGGCAATTGCACAGGTAGTATTACCTCCTAGCTACAATATGGATTTGAGAGAGAGAGAGAGAGAGAGAGAGAGAGAGAGAGAGAGAGAGAATGTTCTTACAGCAACATCACGAAATTGTTAAAGCTATCCCATCCGTTACTTTCCACCCGCGAAGCAAACTGAATCGAACGAAAGTAGTTTTAAACTTGAAAATATCCAAACTTTCTCACAGTGACGCTCTCGGACGGATAATTTACCAAGCAGGGGTTGGTTACTGAGCATTTCGTGTCATTGAAATAGAGGTTTTGCGTAATTTTTTTCCTTTAGCATTCATCTAGAGTATTAAATTTGTATTCATGGGCTATTTATTTACTTTTGCATAAATCGGGAGGGGTCTTGTGTACTAAGAAGCGATAGTCCCATAGTATTTACAGGTAAGCGAACTACTTTAAACTATTTTCGGTAATACTGGAAGTATTATTCCTTTAGTCATTTCAACACTCACCAGAGAGAGAGAGAGAGAGAGAGAGAGAGAGAGAGAGAGAGAGAGAGAGAGAGAGAGAGAGAATGGGTGGGTTGGGTGTGGGGTTATAAATTCAAGATGGAAGAAATTGAAGTATATCTGGTGAACCAGAGAGATTTTGAACGTATCCGTGTAGCTCTTTTTCGTTTCTGTACTGATCTTGAAAGACACGTCAGCAGAAAGAGTCTTCATGACGCAAAAGCAACCGACTTATTTGGGGTTTTCGGAGCAGAGTTCGTTGTTACACTTCTGTTCATCTCTCTAAGCTTTACTTTCCTTTCGTTTTATCCTTTTTGCTCTTGTGGCATTTGTGCAATTGTTTATACATGACTGATCATATTCATTCTCATGATTCAAAATGTCGGGAATAAAAATTGTAGACTTTCAGACCTTTCCTAGATAGTGACCCCCACGGGTTTTAACCCGGTATGTATTTTGCGGCGTGAGGACATAAACAAACGACTGTAAATATCACAAAGATAATGAACCTCAAGAAATATAACGATTCCCGACAACACTTGGTGTCACTTTCTAGGAACGATTGACTCTTTCATTTGTTACCGAAGAGTTAGTTGGATCTAGGGATGAAGTTTGCCTTAAAATTAATTCTGAGAAAGTAAATTTCCTTTAAACTGGGTGTTTGATCTTATCAGGCGTCGAATTATTGGCGTTCTCAAATTTTCTTCATTAAACTAAACTTGTCGACCAGTTTCTTCCGGAACTTTTTTCAATGACATATGGTCACGTTTATTCATGCTTTCAACTGAAGTTTTGTGAATAATGTAATTACTGTTGTTGTTGATGCAATTGTTATTTATTGCTCTATTGATTTTTACAATGTTACTGTTGTTATGAGTCTATTATTTTTACTACTGGTTTAAAATGCTGTTAATTTTAATTCTTTCTCGAAACATCGAGTTCAACCCTACGCCCGTTACTCATTACAGTAAGACAAATTGCAAAGTACTTCACTCAAATATTCGGGGTTTAAGGTAACATTTTCTTGATCTATGACTTGATGTTTTTATCTGAGAGTCTTGTAAATAGGAACTAGTCAGAGGTCGAGTCTTTAATCCCACGGTTTGATGGCCCTAACTTTATTCATTGTTGTAACATCCTACACGCGCAACGTATGGCTCTATACAATAAGGCTGGCCGACCTATCTATTGTCAGAAAAATTTGGAGTGTAGTTACCATAAAATTTGCTGTTTACGCAATCCAAATATCGACGATTCTATATATAATTGTCTCTTGAAAAGGATTGGTATGGCTCAATCACAAGATTCATTTGTCATTTACGGAAATTTAATGCAAAGTACAGTGAGTGACTACTAAATTCCAATTCCACAGATCAACATGGCCGGTCTGTTCATGAGTTCTGTGTATACTCCGATTATGTCCAACTAATTGAGGAATCCACGTATATTTCTGGTATTAGATTAGACATCATTCCACATATGCTCAAACTATTGTAAAATCCAATGTCTGTATATGGTCATTGTGCCATTGAGATGGATATCTCTGTCAATCGGCCTATGATGTTACACGTGTTGGTGTAGTAAAGTCTCCATATATGAGAAATGAAGCTGCCCTGAGCCTCAATCGGGACATGGACCGGATCAGTTAATAGTGTAGTCGATTGGGTATGAAGCTGAACTCCAGTAAAACGAAAACACTATTGATTAGCACATCTCATACAGATTTTTCACCCCATCCTCTCCTTCAGATGGATGGGGCATTGCTAAATGAATCCGAAGATTAAAAAATTCTAGGTATAGCTTTTGGCTCGCATCTTACTTTGAGAGACAACTAATGAAAGTTTCGGCAAATGCCGCACCCAAGTTAGGTACTGTTCATAAGGCATCACACATTAGTAACTGATAAAATCAATGCAACTTGTCATTCGTCCTAGAAGAATGTTCACCGGTGGGCTTCTGCTAGAGATTTAACTCTTTTAGATAGGAGTGATTCGTGGTGGCAGTTTGTCTCCTAATATTAGCAGGTATAACTTGGACCATCGATGAATGGTCTTTTGTTTGTCAGTTTTTCATAAGTTGTAATGTAACAGAGATCTTTCACATTCACAGCTGATTCTTTATCCCATTTCCCTGCAGTATGCAGTAAATGTGCCTCGCTGTCGAACCTCTTAGTTCTAGAGGTCCTTTATTCCTCACGTTGGGCTGTGGGACAGTTTCCCTGGGAATGTCGTGCAATTGGAACTTCGAAGATTCAAGCAATGATGGAAGGCGCTACTACTATAATACTCTTCTGCTTGGATTTTAATACATTATTCTATACTGTTTCAGTAATTATTATTCATTTTTCTCTCTTGATAAGTGAAAGCTCTTCTTTCTGTATTTCTCTACTTCGTCTTACTTCCTAATGAACACCATATTCTTTGGAAACTTGAATTTTAAGTCAATGGCCACTGTTGATTTGTTCCATATGAATAGGGATCATCTTCTAAATAATAATAATAATAATAATAATAATAATAATAATAATAATAATAATAATAATAATAATAATAATAATAATAATAATAACAAAAGTACTACAGAAGATGGATGCCGGGTACCAACTCAAGAAAAGAGGCAACAAAATCAACCATCTGATGTTCATGGACGACATCAAGCTGTATGGTAAGAGCATCAAGGAAATAGATACCCTAATCCAGACTGTAAGGATTGTATCTGGGGACATCAGGATGGAGTTTGGAATAGAAAAATGCGCCTTAGTCAACATACAAAAAGGCAAAGTAACGAGAACTGAAGGGATAAAGCTACCAGATGGAGCAACATCAAACACATAGATGAGACAGGATACAACTACCTGGGAATAATGGAAGGAGGAGATATAAAACACCAAGAGATGAAGGACAAGGACAAACGATCAGGAAAGAATATATGCAGAGACTCAAGGCGATACTCAAGTCAAAACTCAACGCCGGAAATATGATAAAAGCCATAAACACATGGGCAGTGCCAGTAATCAGATACAGCGCAGGAATAGTAGAATGGACGAAGGCAGAAACTCCGCAGCATAGATCAGAAAAACCAGGAAACAAATGACAATACACAAGGCACTACACCCAAGAGCAAATACGGACAGACTATACATAACACGAAAGGAAGGAGGGAGAGGACTACTAAGTATAGAGGACTGCGTCAACATTGAAAACAGAGCACTGGGGCAATATCTGAAAACCAGTGAAGACGAGTGGCTAAAGAGTGCATGGGAAGAAGGACTAATAAAAGTAGACGAAGACCCAGAAATATACAGAGACAGGAGAAAGACAGAAAGAACAGAGGACTGGCACAACAAACCAATGCACGGACAATACATGAGACAGACTAAAGAACTAGCCAGCGATGACAATTGGCAATGGCTACAGAGGGGAGAGCTAAAGAAGGAAACTGAAGGAATGATAACAGAGGCACAGATCAGGCCCTAAGAACCAGATATGTTCAAAGTACGATAGACGGAAATAACATCTCTCCCATATGTAGGAAGTGCAATACGAAAAATGAAACCATAAACCACATAGCAAGTGAATGCCCGGCACTTGCACAGAACCAGTACAAAAAGAGGCATGATTCAGTGGCAAAAGCCCTCCACTGGAGCCTGTGCAAGAAACATCAGCTACCTTGCAGTAATAAGTGGTACGAGCACCAACCTGAGGGAGTGATAGAAAACGATCAGGCAAAGATCCTCTGGGACTATGGTATCAGAACGGATAGGGTGATACGTGCAAATAGACCAGACGTGACGTTGATTGACAAAGTCAAGAAGAAAGTATCACTCATTGATGTCGCAATACCATGGGAGTTGAAGAGAAGAGAGGGAAAACATGGATAAGTATCAAGATCTGAAAATAGAAATAAGAAGGATATGGGATATGCCAGTGGAAATCGTACCCATAATCATAGGAGCACTAGCCAACGATCCCAAGATCCCTGAAAAGGAATCTAGAAAAACTAGAGGCTGAAGTAGCTCCAGGTCTCATGCAGAAGAGTGTGATCCTAGAAACGGCACACATAGTAAGAAGTGATGGACTCCTAAGGAGGCAGGATGCAACCCGGAACCCCACACTATAAATATCACCCAGTCGAATTGGAGGACTGTGATAGAGCAAAAAAAAAAAAAAAAAAAAAAAAAAAAAAAAAAAAAAAAATATAATAATAATAATAATAATGATAATAATAATAATACTGATACTAATAATAATAATAATAATAATAATAATAATAATAATAATAATAATATAATATAATAATAATAAATATGTCAACCGATTTCTCACGTTAGGGTTACCCTATATTCTTTTGTTTCCTAGAGAAGTGTGGTAGAACCCAATCCCTTTCATAAACGCCACTCTACCTCGAAACACTTTTGTTTTATCCTACAATTATTCCTCTTCTCTGAAATACCCACATTCATAAATAGCTCATTTTCATATGTCGTCTTTACTACAACTTGTTTTGCTTTTTTTATTATTACTATTCCTGTTTATCATTACTCCTACTTTATGCTAAATTTAATATTCTCCTCCAATTACAAAAAATTTTCCTAAAAACCTCCCATCAGTATCCTCAGCATTTCTTCAGTGCTACTAAACAACACTATCATCTGTTAACGTAAGTCTCTTTACACACCGTTTACGACTCCGTTTTTATCCAGGTAAGTACATTCTTTCAGATCTGCCATTTACCCTAATTCTCTCATTACCAATTGTCTCATTATTACATCCATTTGAGTATTCAGTAGCCATATACACATAGCACAATAGTGCCTTACTTATGCTCTTGCACTAAACCAATACCTCTTCCGCCAATGAATTCTAAAACAAACTAGTCTCTCATCATGAATACTGCTAATCACTCTAAATAAATTACCATCTAATAACTTAGATTGTCAGACTCATCATAATGCGCTTATACCATTTATACCATCAAACTTCTCTAGGTCAATGCTGTTCACATAAAGGTTTTTTCTTCGACTGCCAAACTCACGCAATTGTTTTATAATTGAAATAACCAACACCATCTTTCTAAACCCTCTTTGCTATTTTCCTGTCAATCATTCTTTTGTTTACCTTGCTTTCTCGTACAAAACCACTAGACACCCCAAATAATCTTAGAAATTCTATACTGCTACACATCTTCCAGTCATCAATTTCCATCATTATCCTTAAAGTACAGAGAGGCGAAATTCCTTCGGTTAACCATTCATTTAGGACACTTTACCCCTCCATTCATATCCAGGGCAATCTGGTTAGCCACTCGATTAAATCGCACCTTGGAACCATATAGCGATAATTCATTTGCTCTCTAGCCAAATTGTTGACTCTTTTCTCTCTGAAAGCTTTTAACTGACATTTTGCATACTCAAATAATATGATTTCTCCAGCAACACATGGATTAGTATCCCCATGCGACCATATTACTTCAGTGAATATTTTGTTTTAAGATTCATTTATTCATTGAACATTTTGCTCTTATTAACGTCGGTGCAACTCCATAATATAATATTAGTTGCTAGAGTTTTAGTTTCACACATCCAGTCATCAATATGCATCTGTCAGGAAATCTAATCTCCCAGTATCTAAATTTGTGCGAAATTATATGTTAAAAGGATTAAAGTTGCCCATTGAATCTCAGACGTCTTCCATCAGACGACAGGAAAATCTTCGGATATGTCGAAATCTAAAATCTCCTGGAAAAGTTGAACACATTTCCTGTATGAGTTGGGCTGACAAGCCACACACACACACAAAGGAAGAAATATAACGAAACAGAAATAACCTGCGTCCCCTTAACGCAGTACAAGAACCTCGCAAAAATAAATTCCCATTTCCTTCTCCTTCCCGAAGTGTCTCTAATCTGCTTTTCCTGAAGACACTTATTCCAGAATCCTTCTTCATAAGATGTTTCCTTCCAGAATTTCTTGTTGGTCTTATGATTTTTGTCGTTTCGAAACCTGCTACTTTAGAGCACTCGTTTTAAACACGTTTTTATGCATGATTTTTGCTACGGCTGATTATTCTATTATTTTTTGGGAATTCTTTCGTGTCGAAGTTTTTTTCCGCCTTTTGATTGTGACTGCTTAGAATATTTACTACTATAAAGGATATTATTTTTCCTCGGTGCTGTATTATAGTAGAAATCTGTGTTTACAGATTATACCAACAAAATCTTCTACAATCGTCCCTGCAGATACCCCGTACTTCGCGTTACTCGTATTCCTTTTTATATATACCTACTTTTTTTTATTAAGGGTGATTTTTCTGATATCAAGCACAGAAACAACACACACAAAATTTCATTCATCATTATTTTTATTGTCATTTTCCCCAAACTTATATGATGTATAGTAAACTGTATCTGTTAAATCAGTTCATTCAAATTTGAATCTTTTTGACAAGTACTAAGTACCAGGGCTTTTATCATTTCCGGAAAGGCTCACGTGTAAGTTCTATAAATGTACTTACTCAAACGTACCTCACCTCTGTGTGATCCCTTGAGTTATTTTTAAGAGCGACATTTTTATTCTGTTTGTTATATAAAATGGCGCACTATGGCTATAGTCATCAATCTTGGAGGTATATTTTGTCTTGTAAACTATCTCGATTAAAGACAACTAATAAACAAGTTAAGATGAGAGAGAGAGAGAGAGAGAGAGAGAGAGAGAGAGAGAGAGAGAGAGAGAGAGAGAGAGAGAGATGTGAAAGGAATATTGATTATGCTGAAGTCATTACAAGACCATTTAATGAAAAGGTTACCCGTTAATGGAAATAAGATAGTAAGAAATAAACCTGAAATGGGATGAAATTACTCTCCCGCGGCTCTGATAAATTCATATAGCCAAGAGAATTCAAGTCCGTGAATTGCTACACAGTATCAAGATTTAGAGCCTAACTTCTACTGGGCGTGTCTGTTTGACAAAACATCACTCTCCCACTATCGAATGTCGATGACAGCTCAACAAAATCCTTTACTAGACTAATTTCCAGTGTTGTTCCACTATGGCCACCCTTGATGACCCGTTTATGTTTCATAAAAATATAAGCCTTAAACTCTGCTTTTTATCAATATTCAGAACTCTTATAGTATAGAACGCCATCAATAAAGTTGGAAATTTAATGATAGAATTCTCTCTCGATTGACCTTTAAAGCAGACAAACTGTTACACACAGGTGACGAGTTCTTCATATGCGGGAAAGATTTAATCTGATGTGTCATCCTTCGAGGCAATATTTTTTACATTGCATAAATTGTTAAAAGTACAACGCAAATCCAAATGATGAAAAATTATGTTCAAGATAAAAAAAGTAAATGGTTAGAAAAAGGTTCATGTGTGGTTCGAGCACTTCATTTCGCAATTTTAAAATACAGACATATTCACAAATAGTAAATAGTAGACTAAAATAGAAAAAATAATAATTTTATGTTTTCACAAATAAGTCAATATATTTGTTATATCATTGTGATTAGGGAAGCTGAGTTTCTCTCAGATTTGTAAGAATCATACCCTGCATATTAATGTCACTCTCTTGTAGAAACTCAGTTATACGGGCTTCTAATGTCACAAAGTTTTTTTTTTCTTTCTTTTTGTCTTTTCTGTTACAGCTTCAGGTCTTTAACCATATACAGAGCATTTCTTTGTGAAACTGCCTAACTATATATTAACAAACCCAAAACTTGACGTATATAAGAAGCAGAATAAGTCACAAAAGCTGTAAGATATTACACGTATTTTCCTTTTCCTTTTTCCTTGTGTATTGTTATAGAATTATGTGATAATGGGAAGAAAATGTCTTTAAATAAAGTTTCAGGACAAGATAATGCAATAAGGTCTCTTTTGAATCAAGTCAATGGGATTAGTTGTGATATCTTCCTTAACATGAAGTCTGACAGCAAATGCTTGGAATTTTGGAAAGGAATTTACTAACCGGGACGCCCTGGATCCTTATGATCATTAAACTTGCCGTCTGATGGGAACATGTGAACAAATGTACTCGAACGTTTTTACTTGGCAATACAGTAAATGCATCTCAAGAGCAAGAACAGATCTGAACCGGGTTGAAGCTGTGTGAATACACCTGTGGAAACTCCGCTGTAATTGACATGTTTTGGTGAAGTTTTACAGCTTGTTTTTTGGCAGCTCTTTACCAATAGGATTGAAAAATATTTTACTCTTAGTTTCAAACATTTTCCTTTGTTGCTAACTTTACATGCCTTGAATTTGGAGGTGTATAGTCAGTGTTGCTGCTTTGGGTGGTGAGAATAAATAACAAAGAGTGATGACTATCAAGAAAGAATAAGGAGAGAGAGAGAGAGAGAGAGAGAGAGAGAGAGAGAGAGAGAGAGAGAGGAGGCACAACTCAGAAATGGAAATTGTTTCAAATATGAAATTCTAACGCTAATGGCTACATGATATTTGTCACTTGATGTCGTTCAGTAGATTGAAGGTACTGGAATCTATAGTTGAATATAGAAACGCTGAAGTTGTAGTATGTAAAAGATTTTTTTTTTTTTTTTTTTTTTTTTTTTGAGAGGCATATTTACAACAGGTTAACGTAGGAAGTGGTAATTTGACAGGATAACCAGGATAATAGCAAGGATATTAATTACTTTTACATTTATATTTTTGGCAACATAGCATTCAAGCGAGCATAAATGCCATAAGCTTATATATTTCTGGTGACAGGAGGTACCATATAGCTGAATATTCTCAGCTAAATCGACATCTAAATGTTTCCTGGGAATTATTCTGATTAACGTTTGGTTAAAACTATCATTTATTCACAATAAGTATTACACACTTAGTAAATGTGTTAGATATTAAGTTTTATAACCAACCTCAGCATAATTACTCTCCAACCTGGTTACGTGGAACCTGGTGAATGAAAATAACCTCTATTTTTCTATAATCAACTTATAAAAGAAAGGTATTCTGCCTTTACAGGACGCAGAAGCAATTTAAAACGGAGAAACAGAGGTGTTACTAGTGAACAGCCTTGTACTTACTTTAACTGGTAAACCGCGGCGGTCCTTCCCAAATACCATGAAATAATAATCTTTCTGTTTTAACTAAGCCTTTTTTCCATTCTGATATCTTAGGAAACGGAAATATCAAACGCTTTACGATAGGACAATAATGCCAATTTTTCATGATGAAAGTTTTAGCAGTATCTACTATATTCATAAAAAATGGAAGTAGAACTCAAGTTTGTTTTTACTCTAATCATTACTTTAATTTACTACAACCTTTAAGCATTTTAAATAATACCCTCCAACAGTAAACAGCTCTCTATGATGAAGAGGCATCCAGAGTTTATACCTCACAGTAAATAGCTCTTTATGATGCAGGCATATCAGGATTTTTTTTAACTACATGGAATTATTCTGTGTTAACCATTCCTAAATTCTTGGGATATTTTTTTTTCCTTTTTCCTTTGTTGCTCTGTATCCTCAATTGAGGATTGAACAAGAAAGGCAGTAAAGGAAAAAGGTTAATCGGGGTTTTCAAAAGTTTTCCAGTTTCCAAGTAAAATATTACTGTTCAGTTATGCCACATAATAATGAGTATTGTACAAAATAGTATCTACCATGATACCAAAAATATATAAGCTTATGTACTTTACTCTCGCTTGGATCCAATGTTGGCAAAAATACAGAAGTGCATTTGATTATCATTGCGGATCTGTTTCGCAGAGTACAAAAAAATGCCCAAATAATCACTGGGTTGTCTCACATTATTCTTTCACCATAAAATACAACTAGATAGATGGACATTATTAGTTTGGCATGATCCTAGAGAACCTTTGGTAATATGTTTTACAGGCAAAAATTTAACGTATGTATATATATATACATATATATATATATTATATATATATATATATATATATATATATATAAGTATGTATATATATATATATATACTATATATATATATATATATATATACTATATATATATATATATAGATATAGATATAGATATATATAGATATATATATACATATTATCATGTATTAACGTTAATTGGCATTGCTTTTGATTTTCCTTATATTTCTCAGCCTTGTTACTGCTTTTTATTATATTTTTTGTTTGTATATAAAATTAGCGTAAGGAAATTAGTTTTTAAGGTTTTAGTTTTAAGCTTTACTTAGGTCTCGGCTGAGCGTCAAGCGAACTGCTTGTTAAACCTCCTCCCCGCTTAGTTAAATGTTTGTGAGCATCTTATTAATGCTAGTTTTTTTGTTTTGTTTATCTTTCGGGTGGTTGGTGAAAAGGACACCAGTGAGGATATTGGAGGAGCACCAACTTTTCCCGAAACGAACAGTTCGGGCTCGCTATTCTCCCCGCATGTTTGTGCAGCTGGCATATTTTTCTTATCGTACTTCGAAGGATTTGTCGTCGTCAGTATTGAAGGCGCAGGGGCATTTCGGCCATCTGCGGTGACTTTCCCCCTTACTGTGTGTACTTTCCTGCGGGCTCTGATTTCGGCGCTGGATCCCGACAGAGTGGACGTGGGAGGGACATCACTGTGTTTGCCTACGACGTCCTTCCGAGTTGCAGCGGTGGGGGCATTGAGGCCCGTGAAGGTGCAAGTAGAGCGGTTGCTACCAGGTAGGGAATTTCCCTTGTGTTTTTGGTCGGGAGCACGACAGACTCCTTCCATGGTATTGGTGACCTGTGTAGCTGCACGGCCCTTCAGATAGCTGAGTATTGGCCTGGTAGTGGGGCATTGTCCCAGAGGTGTTAGAGATCACGGCTCCCCTTTATTTTGGCGTACAGCAAGGCAACTGTTTATCCTGAATCATTTGGAATCATCCATCCCTATCCAGTGTGAGAAGCTCTTTGCGTACATTTTTATATTTATATAATATATATGCCAATCGGTGTATATCTTGCCACGAGTGTTGCTGTAATTTTCATTATTTCTTTTGTATTAAATATTAAGATGTTTGATACTTTTTATATTTAAGATTTAGTTTTATAATTATAGGTAGGAGAATTAAGTTTTCCCCCTGTTGGTCTCTTACTTCTTTCCTCTCTGCTTAGTGATAGGTATTGGTTTATATTTGTTGGTTTGGGCCCATTTTACTAATTTAATTAGTTTATCTCTCAATATTTTCTGTCTAGGGTTTAGTATTAGTGATTAGGAACTCCTACGGGAGTAGTAAGGACTAAGTTGTGTCCGGTATAGTCACAAGGCTGACTTTATTATTCTTTTGCTTTGATTGTTAATAAATATTGTTGAGTTTTCCTGTGTGTTTTTTGTCTCCGCTGGACTGAACTTTATCTGGATACTTTGGTAAGATCACTGTCCTCTCTATTCTTGTGCAAAAGAACTTGCACCCCGGCCCAACAAGGGTCATAACATATTTGGCGACCGTGACAGGATAGAGAGCTCGGGGTATCCGGTATTTTGGTCAGTGGAGCGACACTCAGGTGGACGCTTCAGTATTTGTTACTGTTTTGACAGTGTTGCCTTCCCCCCTGAATTATTTGTGTTAAAATGGAAGAGTTTATTTTTGACCGCCCAGCTGAGTTTTTGGGGGTCGGCTGATTGCCTTAAGCACTTACCAGTGTTAAACAAAAAACATTTAACTGAATGTGCTAAGTGGTTGGGTGTTCTGCTGAAGTCAGTGGACACTAAGAAGGAAATATTGGTGGCGGTTAGGGATAAGGTCAACCAGGACTTGGCAGAGGCTGAGCATTTAGTTAGTGATAGGGAGAGTGATATGGATAGTATTGGTGAAGGTAGTATAAATGATTTGGAAGAGGATAGTGTGAGTGTGAGAGCTGGCCTAACCCTGTTCGAGGATGCCCCTCGTACAGGTACCATTTATAAGGGTCCTGCAAACTTACTTAATGTGTCAAATAATCCTTTCTTGCCCCCCCCTAATTCTGTGCCAGTTGAACCCCTGGCCCCTGTTAATGCTTTGGGTGACTCCAAGGAGGAGGTGGAATACAAATTAATTTGCAAAAGAATTGAGTTAAGGAAGATTGAATTTGAGGAGAAACGAGAGGGCAAGGCGCATGAGTAGATGGCTAACCTTAATTTGCAGATGGCAAGGTTACAGGGGACCAATATGGCCAGTTCCCCTGAAGTCAATTTTCAAGATAGGTTCAATCTAGGTGCGGCACTTAAATTAGTGCCTGTATTTGATGAACAAAATGTCCCTGAGTTCTTCAAGGCATTTGAGCGTGTGGCCACCCGATTGTCCTGGCCCACAGAGATGTGGACGGTTCTAATCCAATGTAGGTTAGTGGGCAAGGCAATTCGGGTATACAATGCCTTGGAGGAGGGAGTAGCCCGGGACTACCAAAAGTAAGAAAAGCTTGATTTTGAAAGCATATGACCTGGTCCCTGAGGCTACCGCCTCAGATTTTCGGAACTATATGAAACACCCTGCACAGTCCTTCGTAGAATTTGCACGTGTCAAGGAAGGAGGAACAGTTCGACGACTGGCTGAAAAGTCGTCAGGTAGTGACTTTCCTCGCTGCGTTACGCGAACTGATGCTCCTTGAGGAGTTTAAGAAGGCCTGCAGCAGGGAGTTTTAAGGGTCCACCTTGAGGGAGGTAAAGGCCATGAAATGAGTATGCTTCTCAATTAGCAGATGAGTTTGTGTTGACTCACCGTTCAGGTAGTGGGCAATTTTAATTATAAGGTCTTGAATAACCCCCTCATCTCGCTCCCATAGTGGTGTAGGAGAGTTGAACCCCTTGTTTGACCCCTCCCAATATCTCTAAGAATGTTAATGTTAATAATTCCTTTTCAGGTGGTAGGGATATGGGTAGAGTCCAAGGAGGCCTCCCCCTAGGGTTTTTGTTAATAGAGACTTCCCAAATGGGGGAAATAACAGAATCAATAATAATGGAAACAGAGGTTCAGCCGTAGGGGAACATGTTTCTGGTGTAATAAGCCAGGGCATTTCCAAAGCCAGTGTAATGCTCGTAGGCGGTACCTAAAGCGTAATAATCATCAAAGTCCTGTAGCTTTAGTTAATGATAGGTCAAATGTTACCAAGTAGTAGTTCTGTAGACAGATCTGTAGTAGATAGTGGTAGTTTAGGAAATAGTAGTAAGTCTGATGCTCCTAATCCTCAATTGTGACTTAAGTATGACAAATATTGTATGGCCTGGAAAATTGATTTTTGACTCCTTGTGTTGTCCAGGTGAGTTTGTTTTTTTCGGGACACCGGTTCTGCCCGGTTGTTGGTCATGAAGAGGGCACTGAATGGTTCTGAGAAATATACTGGAAATTTTGTATTATTGGAAGGTTTCCCAGACTCGATTGTGTCGATTCCTTTGGTTAATGTCCGCATGTCTTTTCCAGGGTATGATCGCATCACTGAGTTGGCTGTGGTGGATAGTCTACCTATCCCGGGTATTGATGGTATCCTGGGAAATGATATGCTGGATAGTGAAGGACGGGAGATTTTCCCTTTATTATCTGTAAATGCTAGTCCGGTGGCTGTAATTTAATTACTCGGTCTGCAGCAAAAGCTGTTAGTTTACTTGATGTGGATAATGATGATGACTTAATGTTAAGTAGTGTAGAGTTAGATGTAGTAAGGCTGGCCCGGGTCAGTAGAGAGTAAGTGGTAATGATACTGTAGTTAATGATATGAAACTTGATTGGAAACAGAGCTGCTTTTATTAAAGCTCAAAAAGATGAGTTTAATTTGACTTGGGCGATGTTGAGGATCTGACTAAACCTAGGTTTGGAGTTGTAAGGGGCTTATTATATAGGTTTAGTCGTCCCGCATCTGATAATTTTGAATAAAACTGGTAGAGTGGAACGATTGTGGTACCTTCTCAATTCAGAAATTCTATTTGGAATTAGCTCATACCAATTTTTTTTTCAGGTCATTTGGGTGTGTTAAAAACTTTCCACAGCTTGGCTAGGTATATGGTGGCCCGGAATTAAATTGAGTGTGAAGCAGTTTATCAGAGAATGTGAAACTTGTCAGGTTATGGGTAAACCTAATCATGGGATCCCTAAAGCCCCGTTGCATCCCATACCTGCCATAGGTGAACCATTTTTTCTGAGTTAGTAATTGATGTTGTAGGTCCCCTACCTAAGACTAAAACAGGTTTCGTATTATTATTAACTATCATGGATAGAGCCTCTCGTTTTCCTGAAGCTATACCTATGAGGCGTATTACTTCCAAAGTTGTTTTTGAAAAACTTATGATTTCTTTTCCAGGTATGGTCTCCCTCGTGTAATTCAGACCGACTGCGGGACGAATTTCACGAGTGAAGGTATTTAGGGTAAGTGTGCTGAACTGGCCATTCAGCACATTACAGCGTACCTTATCACCCAGAGAGTCAAGGTGTGGTGGAAAGATTCCACCAAACCCTCAAGTCTGTCCTGAAGAAACATTATAATAATGGTAGTGATTGGGACAAGCCCTCCCTTTTGCCCTCTTTGCTATCAGGAGCCACCCTAACTCTTCTACTGGAGTAGCTCCTTTGAGTTGGTATTTGGGCACAAGGTTCGCGGTCCATTGGAGATTGTTTTTTTGAAATGCTCGAATCAAACCGGAAGGGTGAAATAAAAGTTGGAAGGTTTTGTGGAAGACTTGAAGGGCAAAATGATTAGTGCTTGGAAGTTTGCCAGGGAAATTTGAAACGATCACAGTCGGTAATGAAAGGTAATTTTGACAAAAAGGTAAAGGTACGTTCATTTGGAGCCTGGGGAGCTAGTGCTGGTGTTGAGTGTGGATCAGATAGTTTTCTAGAACCAAGATATAAGGGCCCTTGGAAGGTTTTGAGGAAACTGTCAGAGTTTAACTATGAAATTGAGGCCCCCGGTTCAAGCCGTAAGTGTAGAGTATTTCACATTAACAGGCTGAAACCTTACCATGGTAAGCAAGGTGATCCATTAGCGATCGTGTACGAGCCTGTGTCTGTGGTAGTGGATGTGCCTCCAGAGGACTCTGATGAGTTAGGGTGTCAGGTTCCTTCAGATGCATTGGGTGAAAATATGCAAATTTGGAAATGTTGAAAAGTAGTTTAGATCATTTAGATGTTGACAAACGGAAGGATGTGCTTAACTTAATTTATTCCTTTTCAGTATCTTTTCAGGATGCTCCAGGTAGAACAAATAAAATTTTAAATCATGACGTTGATGTAGGTGGGTGCTTCCCCTGTGAAGCAAAGTCCTTACCGGCTGAACCCAGTAAAATTGGATTTGGTCAATAAGGAGATAGAGTACATGTTGAAGCATGACCTTATTCAACCATCTGTGGATCCCTGGAGTTCTCCTATTGGTATTAGTAAAAAAAAGCAGACGGTAAGTTCCGCATCGTGCGTGGACTACCGCAAAGTGAACAAAAATACTAAAAATGATTCGTTTCCACTCCCTCGTATTGATGATTGTTTGGATCGGATTGGTTCTGCCAAATTTATTACTAAGCTGGATCTTTTGAAAGGTTATTGGCAGGTTCCATTATCTGATCGAGCTCGTGAAATATCAGCATTTGTCACTCCATTTGGCCTATATGAGTGTAAGGTTATGCCATTTGGAATGAAAAATGCAGCTTGTACTTTTCAGAGGCTCATGAACAGGGTAATTTGTGGTTTGGAAGGAACGGAAATTTATATCGATGACTTGGTAGTATATAGTAATGACTGGGATACCCACATGCTAAGGTTACGTAAGGTTTTTGAAGCCCTTAGGTCTGCAGGACTTGTTGTTAATTTGGCTAAGTGCGAATTGGGCCAGGCCAAGGTTTGTTATTTGGGTCACGAGGTTGGTTTGGGTCAGGTGGCTCCGAAACAAGCTAACCTCGAGGCAATTATAAGTTTGAAAGAAAAGGCCCAAGTAATGTTAGAGAGGTAATAAGGGTGCTGGGCATGACAGGTTATTACCGCCGTTTCGTGCGTAATTACTCAGATCTTGCTCAGTCCTCTTACTACTTTATTAGAAAAAGGAAAACAAAAGGTTCTTGTGGTCTGATCGGTGTGAAGAATCTTTTAATAAACTTAAATCGGTGCTAATTACTAACTCCCTATTTTGACTTCCCCAGATTTTCAGAAACCTTTTATTATCGCGGTAGATGCCAGTGATGTCGGGATTGGAGGGGTCCTTTTCCAACGGAAGGAGGACGGTGTTCATCCGGTATCTTACTATAGTAAGAAGCTTCTGGCAGCGGAAAGGCGTTACTCCATCATTGTAAAGGAAGCTCTTTCTTTGGTCCGCGCTCTTAACCATTTCAAACCTTATGTGACGAATTTTTCTTTTCCGGTTGAGATTTGGACGGACCACATAATCCTTTGGTTTTTCATCGAGCGGATGAAGGGAGCCAACCAGAGGTATTTTGCGTTGGGCCCTATTTCTGCAGGAATTCAACCTAATTATTAAACACGTTAAAGGGCAGACAATAAAATTCCTGACGCCCTTTCTAGGACTTAGTGTGCTTGCCTGATCCTTCTCGTACGCTGCCCTGCTCGTTTCTCCAATTTGGGTTGTATGGAAAAAATTACTTTTTGAATGTAGTATAGTTAAGTAATATTTCAAGAGTAGTTTTGTAGATTTAGTAAGTTTCTGTAAGGTTTCTATGAGTGGTGTACACTCTTGTATGTTATAATGGTTCATGATTCCTAACAAATGATTGATTTGTCCCCGGTATACTAAGAATTTTGATTTGATTTATTTATATGACTTTTTGAACTATATTGTTGGTGTGCTGTAGGTTAAGGTGTATGCCTGTGTGTGTCTAAGTTTATTTAGGTTAAGCTAGGTAAGATGGTTTAATTGGATTTGAGGATTTGTCTGTTATGATCCTGTTTAAATTATTGGTATTATGTTATGTCTGTCTTTTGCCATGCTTTGACTTTGGGTTCAGTGTATGGTATTATCATTGAGCTTTAAAATAATGGTAAGCTAATATAAAGCGTTTGGTTTGTATTCTCTCGTGGTATTTTCTATTGTTGATATTTTAACACAATTTGGTTTCAGGTTTATTGTTCTAATATTGTATGTTTGCCTGTTATTGGTTGTCTTTATTGTTCTTTCCTTACAGGTTTGTTTTTACCACAGTTGTAAAAAAAAATTATTTTTTGCTGAAATTTTTTTATTTCTTCGGGGAGGAAGGTATCATGTATTAACGTAATTGGCATTGCTTTTACTTTATTATTTTCTCAGCCTTGTTACTGCTTTTTGTTATATTTTGTTGTATATAAAATTAG
>NC_087201.1:64915948-64918448 GCF_015104395.2 Macrobrachium nipponense
AATGTTTTGATATGAATAACGGTAGATTGTGGGTCATGAATTGATATAGAAGAGCGGCATAGGCGCTGCTAACTAATGACTCAGTAAAGATGACTCTAATCGTTACAGATAGCTGGAAAGAACACTATATATATATGAATCAGTATGAAAAAGAACTATATGGGCTATCTTCAGTTCCTGTGGCACTCACTCCTAAAGAGAATAGAAAAAGAAAACGGAATCCTTCCCAAAATTGTGGCCGTCAAGGCTTTCAATTGCTGGTAACGAGAATGCAATAGAGAGTGACACGCATGTTGATTTCATTTCAATAAAGCGATTTTCCAATTTTTTTCCTTACCGCAAAACTTTATTGAAATTCGAACTTTTGGGAAAATGATATGACTTTCTTTAGTTTATTGGGTCGTTGTTTTATGAAACTGAACCTCTTCTATTTCATACTTTAACGCACAACTTGAACGGATTTTTCACGGATCAAGAGGAGAAAGCATCTCTTTTACCTACCAATCTTCCCCTGAACAGATTTCTTTGTAAAGTAAGAAAAGGTGGTATAAGAGAAGTAAGATGAATTTTTAAAAAATGAATTAGAAAAATGAAGCAAAACTTTAAAAAACATAGATAAAAAGATACAAGGGAAAAATAGAAAAAAGTCGTTGCAATAAATTACCAGATTACATTGCAGGAGAATTCATATCCAAGGCATTTTTTCCCGATGAGTATAATACCGTCAATAGTAACTAAAATTATGTAATTGCACTTGATCGACAAAAGATTAAAAAGAGTAATTTCGTCAAATGTTTACGATTAATGGTGTCCAATGCAGGTTATTCTAAGTGGGACTTTAGTGGAAGACTAAAAAGGCAGATCAATAAATTGACGGTCTGAACTGAATAAATTGTAATTCCATGCTAAACATAATTTAACCTCAGTTTTGTTTTTTTGATATATGGTAGAACAATCAAACAGATGAACCCATTTGAGCTAATCGAGGCGGAGGAATCTGTGTCTCCTAAACATCTATTTCTTTCCGAACGCAACGGTTGCATAAGATCATTTTCTCTTGCAACTGTTGTGTTCGGTAAGAAATAGATATGTCTGGGACAGCCAGATTCCTCCGGCTCGATTAACTCAAATGGGTTCATCTGTTCTCAGACTTTTTCACATGGTTTCATTGTTCTACTATACATAAAAAATAAAAAGTTATATTGCATTAAGTTTTGTATGGAATTACAGTTTATTCAGGCCAGACCTCCCATTTAGTGATTTGCCTTTTTCATTCTTCCATTAAATCCAACTCAGAACAACCTACATTAGACACCATTTTCCTAAATATTCGAAAAGAAATTTAGCGTTTTAATCGTTTGTCGATCAAAGTGTAATTATTTAATTTTAGTACAGTTTTCTTTTAAGTCCCGTGTCTGTAAATATATGATGAATCTTAGCAGGAAACCCTTGTTAAGTGTTTATCGTTTTGCTGACGAAAACAGTATCATTTTGTATTGTAACTAGCTACTCTATAAACTTTCTCCTTCGAACAATTATATTTTATATCTTAAAATTTTTCATCAAGTCCCGACAGAATGGTATAATTTGCTTTACAGGTCTTATATTCATCATTAGTCTAGAATAAAAATTTCACCATTTCTCTGTCACTCTCCTTTCATTCAGTTATGATACCAATTTTTTATCAAAAGTTGCAGGATATGGTATATCATTAACCGATTTGGTACTACCTCGCTTGGTCCATGAATTGTTCAGCTCGCATATAATCTGTCTGTCATTTATTGGTACATAAGGATTACGAACCGGTTTCATCTTCTCATAAACTGCATTCACCTCAATAGTTAAAGCAAAAACAGAAGAACCACATGACCCGTATAAATTCTCAATAACACGAAAAATATTCCTGCACGGTACAGTGATATTCTATAAACTTGTAATTTCGTAATATGACCACCAATTGTGACAGACTCCATGATGATATGTGAATAAAAAAAGGGGGGGGGGTGGGGGGTGGGGGGGTGGGAAACGTTTTCTGTTGCCTGGAAGATCAATAATGTTTCTAATGGAATCAACGTTCAAGATATAGATCCATTAGATTCACATAGTTGGGATTTTATAATGAAGACCCTACTTCCTTTACAAATAGAATAAAATAAGATTAAAGCGTCTATGCAAAAATGAATGCTGCTGTAGTCTTTCAGTTCTTCATTAGTAAAAGCTGGAAAAAAATTAGGTCGCATAGATATAACTTACTTCTCCACCAAATTTGTAGCAAAACGTAATTACTTCGCGGAAATCTGGAATAAAGCAATTCAATATTTTAGAGTTCAGATCTATAATTAATAAGATTGATTCTACGTAACAATGTTGCTGGCGGAAACATTACATGCACCACACATTTACCGTAAAATTATAATTTCAAATACTTTGTAATTTCCTATCGTCCATTTTTTTCTAAATAGTTTCTACCAATTTAATGCATCTGTAATTAGAGACACTA
>NC_087201.1:64920948-64925948 GCF_015104395.2 Macrobrachium nipponense
GTGCTACGTAAATATTCACCCTAAGGGATTCCGTCATTTTATTTTCCTTCATTTTCAACACACCATTTTTACGTTCATCAGTGGGAGTTAATTAATTTCTTTAACAACCCACAAGTTGGACGCCTCTCCCCAGTTCCTTATCGTTTTTTTTTCTGTACCTACACTATGACAGAATTCTTTCATTCTATCATGTTCTTTAATATTCGTGTTCTGAAGTATTTCGTATGGGAATCCATTTATTTTACTCCATCTTTCATGTTTCTATTTAGTCTAAGAGCATTAGTAATGTTCAGGTTTTCTCGGTGCACATTCTGTTCTTACATAAAACTACCGAACATTTTTAGCAGCTTCTGCGGTTTCTCTTCTCTATTCCAACCAAATAGACATTGCAAAATCTGCAAATATCCATATTCCACGCTCAATTTACAACTAATTCTTGGTTTTCTATCTGTGTTGAACTTCCTTTCTCTGACTTCTTGAATCATCTATCACGATATGAAACAATGAAGAAATAACACTAAATTATCTGGGATCCATTTTTGTCCAAACCAATCACGCTTGTAACTCATTCTTTCAATATACACTTTGATTCCATAGTATTTATTTTCCGTTGAAACCATTAAGCAAACATCCTCAACACTCCAAATAGTGTCAGTGATAAATCTCTTTTAAGTTTTTTTTTTTTTTTTTTTTTTTTTTTTTTTTTTTTTTTTTTTTTTTTTTTTTTTTTTTTTTTTTTTTTTTAGTTTATGCATATTAGATACAGTTTCCATTATATCATATAGCTGCTTCGTAACAAATATGATCCACACAGTGCACCGACCCTCGTGCAACTCAGTGCACCTTCCCTATCATTCCTTCGGTTATCTTTCTTTCCAAATCAAAATCCAGCTGCATAGCTACCTGGGGGTTTAGACATCTCTATCCCTCTTTACGTTTTATACACTGTTAACCAGCCAAATTCTTCTCTGTCATTTCCAATAAAACTTTTCCATCATCCATGACCACAACCTTTTTCTTTGCTTTCCATTGTTGTTTATTTGTTCAGCTCATTCTTTGCATCTGAATTTCATTTTATTTACCGAGCAATGTGTACTCATGTATTCATAACGCACGCAGACAAATAAAAGATGACGTAAATAGAGTAAGAAAAACTGTTTTTTCTAAATGGTGGAAGATTTAGAACGTGTTACAAGGGATCTTTTTCGTTTTCTTAATGATCTCCAAACATAAATCAAGCTTACTATGTTAGGGATAAAACATAAAATTAAAACTGTCCGACTTCTTCTTTAGGTATAAAAACTGTCAAGGAGGTATCCATCTTCTTAATTGCTACCCTCCCTTGATTCTCTCTACATACCTTGTTTCGTCCTGGATGCTTTAGTATGATACAAATTTAAAGAATTCATACCAATGTTTTATTGCATTTCTTCTCTGGAGAAGGTTTTTAGTAATACATTCGCGATAAAAAGGGTAAAGGTATTCTACTAATTTGTATATTTACCGCGGCTTTTTAATAAAAAAAAGGTAAGAGTAAATATTTTTGTCTTCCACTCCCAGATGTCTGAAATCGTGTCTATGGTAATTTTATTTTCATATTCATATTTTCAAAACAAGTAAAACAGTATGAACTAAAGACAAATATTGTAAATATGCGTATATTTAATTACTTATTAAACAGGTAAAATGTAACAGGTAAAATGTCTGGGTACCTCCGCAAATTTGTACCAGGGAAAGTGAGGCGTCTTCAACTGAGGTCGCGGAAGAGGTTACCTCCGGTCGGTACATCTTTTCCACAAATAGCAGAATTTCCAGTCTTTCTTCGCCAAGACAGGGGCTTATAACGAGGCGGCTACTAAGAGACAGAGTCAAGGTGTATTCTAACTTACTGACACGTTGTTATTTTTTCATTAAGCTGGTTTTATGCCAGTATGGGCTCTTGATCATAGAGCAGCTCGTAGGTCATTTTTGGATGTTCAGGTGGGATTAAAGATCTATTGATATGCCAGTGAAAATGGTATGTGAATTTGAAAGCAAAAGGTTAACCAGGCGAAGTTAATAACCGCCCCATCAAGTCAGTAGAGTCAGAGAAATAGTAGTAAGACCTGACGAGTATGAGGTGGCCAGTAAAGGAAAAATGGAATATTTATCGTAAGAGAGAACGCAAAACGGATTTTCCTTGTCGCGTTTCATTTACTCGGTCTTGAAGTAGAAGAGACCGATGAAGAAGGAAGGATGATGATATGTCGGAGAGATAGCGTGGGGATAGAGTTGGATTTGTCGGGGGAGGGGGGTGGGGAGGGAACATTGAAGGAGGGGAGAGTTGCAGTTTCGGGAAAATGCATAGAGGAAGCAGGGGGAAGGTTTCTGAAAGAGAAGGGTAGTTAGAGAGAAACCTTGGCAGCGACTTTGTTATGGACAGATCTAGTGAAGCTCAGATCGTTTGCAAATTGATAGCTGATGAGTCAAATCCCAAGTTCCTACCTAGGTGGTAGGTAGGACATGAGAAAATCAGTGAAATCCTGACTGTTTTCACGGATGTATTTCGATAGTTTGGTTGCTGTTCTATCATTATCATCGTGGTTTTCTCTTAATTTGCATAGTGTCCGGCCATTGTAGCAAATAGTGTTCTAATGGTTCTCCGGTTACTATTTTGCAATAGCTGTATGCTCTAGGATTACGTTCTATTCTTTGCAAATTGCACAGATATCCAAATCTTAATCTGTGAGTAATAACAGCATGTTTACGAGGCGTTTCCTTTGATATGTTGTGCGGCTATAAATTGGTGGTTTTTAAATACCATTTGACAGTTCTTGAACCTTCGAGGAAGGCATCCCTGACACTGCTTTCTTCTTGCTCCTAGCAGTATGCTACTTTGTTCTTAAGCTAGGTTAATGAAAGTCCCAGTTTAATACTTATGCTAGCGCATTGCAGACCGATTTTTGCAAGAGCGTCTGCTTCTTCATTTCCGCGAATCCCAGTATGACTCGGGATGCAATTTAACATGATTGTTCTGTCTCTGTTTTGCTGCAGAGAGGCAATTGCCCTGATGCTTGAGAATATTTTGATATTTTCCTTTAATTTCCCACTTGTTCTAGCTTGAATGACACCTTTGGAATCTGTGTGATTGTACTATTGCTTTGTTTGTGCTGCGAATCTAACAAGGCTTTTGCAATGGTTATCACTTCTGTTTAAAGGGTGGAAGCATTGTTGGAAAGCCTCCAACTTTCTTTAAATGAGGCCGAATATACTGCTGCTGGTGGAATGTTGACATCAACTGATCCCTCGATGCAGTATATATTGGGTGCTGCGGTTCTCTATATTGCATCTTGTGCTGCTTGTTTCAATTGTAGAGGTGTCCAAGCTGCTTTGCTTGCTAAGAGGGATGCGAAGTTTATCTTGTAAAGCTCCGATTCCCAAGGTTTTGGTTTTATGCATGATTCAGAAGGTGTATCACTCTTGGTTGCAGCAGCAACCTCCTGCATGTTAATCCTCCTCAAGGTTGCAAGGAGGGTCCCAGCGTAAGTTTTGGGTAGCTCTAATTCTTCGTACAGGTTTATGCACCTGCTTATTACACTTTTCAGTGGACAATATCTGTCATTTTTAAGTGTCTTTAACAGGATACCTGCGTTCCTCTGTGATGAGACTCAAAGCATTTTTCTATGAGTACTGGAGCTGCGTATTCAACTTGAGAGACCTTATAGTTTAAATGTAGGTCTTCAACGGCGCATTGCTTCTCCTGGGAGCATTGTCTCGACATTTTGTCTTCTTGAGAAGTTCAATTTCCGTGTTTGGTGACAATTTATTAGATATGTTATCTCCTAGGTATAAGAAATATTCTACCCTTTCAATTGGCTCTTCTATTTAACTCTTGACCGTATTTTATTGTCTTTACTTTGATTTTAGCAGTGCTGATCTTTAAACCAAATTCAACGTAATTATTTTCAATCAATTTAATGTAATGCTCTCTGCATTTTCTGGTGAGCCTCATTCTTTTTTGTCAGTGTTCACTATGCAGACATCTGTATAGATGAAGATTTCAATTCATGTTAGAAAACTGATTATGGCTAAACAAAGGAAATAGGTTTGTCACAACACATGGCTACATTACCATTGTAGCCACGCTCCATATTGTGGAGGATAGGAGAGCCTTTGATACGAGATCTGTTGGCGATACCTGACGAGGTTTTCTTTGTCGAATGGTTAGGAATTTAGTACAGAATTTAGTAACTAAAGATAAGTGACGTTTCCTGACGCTTCATTCAGATGGTTTTCAACTTCGTATTGTGGGTAAAGTTTCGATCTCTAAGGAAGTTTATGTAAAATTAGTGTATAAATTGTTCAGTATTAGTTATCTATGATAATAATTATCTATGTTTTTGTGAAACATACTCTTGGTACATACGCAGAAGCTGATTCTCTGAAGAGCTAAAGCTTGGATAGTTCAGCAAACTCAAAATTTTACGAAATTCTGGTAACTGTTACAGTATTTTGATATTGCTTGTATATCAAATACTTTTTCTATTGACCTTAAGCAATATCATATCCTTTCATAATTCCATAGAGACAAATATTAAACTTTAATTCTCCCTTACAGATGGCAAAGACCTTCTGTAATAACCATCTGGAGAGCTACAGAAATTGTTTTAGGGTGATGGATCATGGAATTTTAGTTACTACTCAAATGAGAAGTTAACTGGAGCAGAATTAGACTTACAAGGATGATCCATATTCGGAAATTAAAATATTTTGCAGATTTGTTTTATGGAAAAGGGTTTGCAAAGGGCCTATTTTTCTCTGAAAATGGTCAGAATTCATTTTTACTAAGAAAGATGCTAGGTCAAAAGAATAGTTTAATCTAATGCCAATGCTAGTAGAATAATGATTTTATATTTTTTTTCCACCGCAAGATGGAAAGTGAAAGTTTATTTTGCCTGTCCTAGTTACATTGCTTGCTGGTAGTAAAACTTTGATTAGTTACGTGAATAGCTTTTTTCCTG
>NC_087201.1:64930948-64932092 GCF_015104395.2 Macrobrachium nipponense
TTCACACTCAAACACTTGTCGTAAGGAAATGTTGTAATTGCAGCCAGCAAGTCGACGATATTTACCAAATCTATTTTCAAGTTGATCGGTTTGAAATTTTCCTGGTAAGACATATTTCATTTTTAATTTTTCTTTTTTTTTTCTACACAGTATTTTGTTATTTCTATAATTGCATTAGTTGTGTGTTTTAAGGCAGTGAATGTTTTAGTCATATTATTCCAGAGATCTAACCAGGAATGGAATTTCTGTAGGAAAATATACTTCTCGTCATTTACATTATATGTTAGTGGAGTTGCATATTTAGTTGTGAAGCCGAGTACCTTTATGTGGATGCTTTACATTCATTATGGTCCACCAGAGATAAAATGACTTTACAACGTGTGTCTGGAAACCTTCTTCGCCCGATTTAAAGTATAACACTAGAAAGGTCATTGGAGATCGGAGGTTGCCAACTAGTAATGTCTCATTAGATGGCCTCAGAAAAAGTACCCACAGCAATGCAAATTAAAAATAAATGGTTGAACAGTTTTTACAAAATCTGAAAGTTGCAAGTACTGAGTTTTCATTTAAAGTCATCAGCAATGACTGATAATGTATTTTATAATCATTTGTGTTAATAAACTATTGTTTCTCATCATAACTTCTTGCGCTGATTTTCCACCATTATGCAGCATATTTAATCATATTAACCAGGTTTAGAGGATTATGATGTTGTTAAAGACTGTGAAATATAGTTATCTAACATAGCAATTAGATACTCTAGATAGAAAGTAATAAATAACACCAAAAATACAGAACTGGGAATGGTAACTTATGGCCAGGATAGGAAGACTAGTGATGATTCATCGCTCTGTTTTGAGTGATCGCACAGGCCTTGTCAGTTCAAGATGGCATTGGTCTACGCCCCAAGCCATGCCCACTCAAACTCAATTAGCATCTCTGCAATTCTTTCCTCCATACCCTTCTCTACCGTCGTTTCAGTGACCTTTTCAGGTACCTGCTAGGATTAGCGGCAGTAAGGACATGCCTAGTTTGGACTGAAGGACATCGCCTTGTTTGGACAGATGTCAGACCACCAACCAAATCTGGGCGACTCCCGAAACCCGGTATATATATACATATACTATATATTGAGATAGATATA
>NC_087201.1:64937592-64992592 GCF_015104395.2 Macrobrachium nipponense
AAAACAATGTAGCGTCATCCGTCTTCCACTACCAATGGCATTAGAATTCCAGGTCGCCTGGAAGAGCGAATTTCCCTGTCCAGAGAATACGAGGTTCTTTCCAGACGACATGTTACTCACCAGAGGTTGAGTAGCACGTCTCGCTACAAAAAGTTGCTATGCGACTCTACAAAACCAGTGACCGTTTTAATTCAAGGGGTCATTAATTTTTTGTAAGTGACCAGGTGTTTGAGTGATACCTTTGGAAAGTTTATACTTTGGACTATTCGATAAGTCAACTCTTAAGCAAATCGCTTGGTGGGCAATGTCATGAGGTGAAGTCAAAGGTAGGAAATGTTTTCATTTCAATAATTGTACTTCAATCAAGATTACTCGATTAGGTATACAGATATCGAGATTGAAGTTTGTTGCATATTGAAGCTTATTAATAGACATTTCATCAATAATCAAGTAAAATACTCAGGACCGATATTCCAATAGGGAAAAATTGACATAAATGCCGGATATAGCAGATTTTATAACATTCTTAAAAGTATAGTTAACTATAACTTTATTATTTATCGCTATATTTGAGATTTGTTCCTTACATATAATAGAAAATTTATTGGGTTAATCATTGAACTTTTCAGGAATAGGATTACTTCATTCGGTTGTTTATGAGAACTGAAAAAGTGATCATAGGTATAGTATGCGGTTGCTGCTGGTGACCTCCAATCGCACTCACACCATAATGCAATAAAAAGGATTTTTTTTAATACCTGTGCTTGAATAATATTTATGGAAGGTTATTAATGCAACTATTACAGAAAATAGATGCGTATCTTATTGGTAATTGAAAACCATTATTCTTCATTTCCACAAGAAATTGTAAAATGATATTAAGCCTTAGCTTATATGCAATTTAAAATATGTTGATTTTTAGCACCAATGTGCTACAAGAGAACCCAATACTTCTAATTTGAAGTTTATTTCTTTTTTTTATTTTTCTACTTTTTTCGGGTAGAAGCTACCATAAAAATCAATAGGCCAATTCTTTAGAATTTTGTTGCATCTCCTGCATGATGTTGTAAGGACCCTAAACGCTGCATGGTTTCTTTTTTCTAACACACTGTTGCACGAAGTCCCTTAGGCAGGTGAGTCATCTCATAACAATGGTGTAAAGGTGTACTGGTATAGTGAATGAAAATTGAACAAAACATGAAATAAACCCAGAAAGTAAGTCTATCTGAATGTTTCTTATTCTGATCATAAACTGCAATATTGATAGATAAAGCAAATTGATTACTTTTTTTCTTACACATTAATCAATGAGAGTATCTAATCTGAAGAGACTAACGTCAAAGGATATTGAATATGTTTTCCTAACCTTGTTCTGCTTTGCATTTATGCTTCCGCTCTTTTAGGGCGTAACAATGGAATCCTCTCTATTGTTTTAGGCATGGCTTCTCTAAGATGTCAGTTTCACAGCTAATCTGCATACTTGACATAGATACTCCAGGTGAAGTGTGCGATGAGCCCGTCAAAGCCTTTGATAACGATAAGTGGAGTACTGTGAAGATGCTACTTAAAAAAGAAAAAAAAAAGACTTTCACGTCCACAGGCATTTACATCAAAGGACTCGGCAATATCGACCAACCTGCCAAAGAATCTGTCCGACATATGTGGTTATAATAGTTCCTGCTACAGTAGCTTTACTGTAATATCAAGAGAAATATCAATAGAAAACATTACTCTAGATATCAACAAACAAGTACTCCTGAAAAGTCAGAATCCAGTTCGATCTGCCACAGCTTGTGGTGTCCTTCCAAAGGTGTGCATATTATGCAACATGACTCAAAAGCAGATAACACGAAAGAAACTACTTCTTATCAAGTATATGACAGTTCAGAGTTTAGGGTTAAAGAGAAGCTGCTGAAGCTCTAGATGACCGAATAATGTTGGCGAAAATTGTAAGTATTGGCTTTCATTCCAAAGAGGTTGAATACCACAGTGAATGTAAAAGAGACTACTTAAACAAAGACCGTATTGCCTCAAAACCTGCTAAAAGAATATCTATGAACAATGCTATTGAGAAAGCATTTCAATACTTAAGTACTTATATTACATTCAGTCATCAGTTGTTGACAGTAATCATCCAGAATGCTTAACTTCATTATACCAGCATTACTGGCAATACTGTAGAAATCGAAATAGCCTTACCTCATGTAACTCCTAAAACTTTAAGGGTTAAAATTTTAAAACATTTTACTAACAAAGTTAGACTTGAAATAATGTGTTAGAAACAAGGGTTTGTTTTGTATAGTAAATCAATGTGCAGGAGGAGGCATTTCAAGTGGCAGTAAACTGTAATTCTTCTAACGAGTTTAAAATTATAGAGGCATTAAGGAAAGCTGAGATCAGCTAACCTTAATGTTACAACATCAAGCCTTCTTTACCAGTATCTTTATCAGAGAATCTTTATCAAAGAAGGTCATTCTAAACCACGAGACATACTTATAAAGCTTCTTGAGATTTTCTATTATGGTTCTGATGATCATTCTTCTGAAAGGGTTAAAAAGCATGGTAGTTCCACTGCCCGGTACATGTTGTACTTCACATTTAATGGTACAGTAAAACGTGCAAAATATCTCTGCATGGGTGTAAGCATAAAGAGCCTTACTGATAGCCGTAAAATCGAAGATCTTCTGAACAGGCTTGGGTTACTCAGTCATTTAAAATGTTGAGGAAAGTAAAGAGACTGAGACTACTTCATCTGCCACGCTTGGCTTTTGATAATTATAACCTAACAGAAGCATTGTCAGAAAGAGACACGTTACATGATACTGTTGGTATGTACAGTCAGCCAACGAAGAATTGGCATAGTTTCTTAATTCATTGTTTGTTATGGAAATATTGCCATATGCAGGTTCCAGATTATTTACTTAACAATAAATAATATTTCCTTAAAAAGGTGCTATACTTGAAATAAATTACATCAGAATAGAGTAGACTTATACAACGTATTAAAGATAATAATTTTCCCAAGTAAGGAAAATATGCACTGATGGGTCCACAAATTATAATTTTATTCTCAACTCTAGCTTCGCGACAACATATGCATTTTGAAGTTGGCTTTGCTGCCGCTCGAGTCTTGGCCCAACGTATCGTACTGCACTGGGGTGTTGTCATTTCGTCTCCTACAGCCAGTAAATAAGGTGTTAACATCTTTTAATAACGATGTTTGATTAAACTAATTTTGTCCTTTGATCAATAAAACAATTTGCATGACACATTTAGTGGGCCTAAATTTGACCTCTGATTTTCGCACATGATTAGCCTAGGTCTATTTTTAGCAGTATACTCTCTCAGTGTGTAATGTGAATGAATATTTAAAACGACAATATCTATATTAATCTGCTTTATTTGATTATTCCCGTTATTCTTGTTTTATTGGCCTTGTTCTGCTTTTTTCTTATCCTTTTCATAATTGCTTAACATAATCTACTCAGACCTGGCTATTCAAAGTCTAAAAGCAATAAAAAAAAATCAAACGAATATAATTCAGTCTTTTATTTTTTATCAAAATCCTTGCATATCATCCCGTTTCATCTGGACACGTTGGAAAGCTGTGGAGGTCAAAACTGACGAATACATTAAGAGAGGCTTACTTTTATTAAAGCTTTCTTGGGTTGATCTTTCTGTAGCTGGTCATTTCTTCATAATAGAAATTAATTAATATTAGTTTCACATGTATGGCTAGACCTACTACCATAAGCACATTATAAGTAGCTGAAAGGATAAGAAATATGAAAGATAAAGTTCTCTTTTAAGTCTATTTCATATATTTTTTTTTCATGAAAAATCTACTGCTTTAATCAGGGGTTGCTCTTGACAGCTACAATAATCATACAGGGTGTAACACGAGTGTATGCAAATATTTTGGGGAATGAAAGATAAAGTAACTTTGAACAGAAAATATTTGATAAACGCATTTTAAGGCTTCCGTTTTCGGCGCGGGGAATTTTAAAATAACCGTTATCATATAGTGATGCTCTCACACGGTGGAGTTCGTAGCGAGAACTGAGAAGTCGGATCGAGTCGCCAGAGATGTGGAGGGGAGCGGAGGTGCCGTATAGGAGAAATGGAGGGATTAGGCGGATGTTAATAAAGTATCTCCCAATAAAATGTATTCTTTAGGTTTCGAAGTAAAAAAAAAATGCAGGCATCATTGAATCAATTTACCTCCCTATCCGTGGTATTCACTGACCACCGATTAAAAACAAAACAAAAAGAGTAAGCCTAACTGAATTTCTCATCCTTCAAAGGTAAATTTGCTTATTCATTAGACTTATTCATTAGACACCTATCAAAGATTTCAAGTGTATTTTTAAAAATCTCTTTCATATCTAAAGCATTCATCAGACACCAGCTCATAGGCGTAGAACTAGTCATGATTCCTGGTTGAGCAATATCTCGACGAGGTGCTAGAATTCAAAATTCACAAATGAATATTGCTCAGCAACTTTTAGACTACTGCATTGTCTTGCTCTCTTGTGGTGCTTTGAGGAGTTCCAACTCTAGGCCCATGTTCTAAGCTTTGCCGTTCTCTAAACAATTTGATTCATCTATGTATGATTATCTCCAGCATATTAAGCTTTCTTGATATCTCTCCAACAGGAACTTGCACCGAATGCAGTGCAATAATTGTCTCTCGCTCATCGAGGGATGTTTCTTAGACCGATAAATGACACATTGACATTAGATTCCCGTACACATAACGACATCAAAAGCAATAGAGTGAGGTCGCATGGATCACACTGTTAGGTTATAACTTTTTTCTTTTCTTAAAATTTGATAGTATTTTGTGAGTTTCCAATGTTTTCTGTAAAATTTAACAAATGGAATCGTTCATCTACCTTCAACCTAATAATGAAATTATCATGTAAGGACTATGATTATGCGATACTACCAGTGATAGGTGTCTCCTGTCTATTTTCCAATGTATATCAGTGATTATGATATGACGTTTTTTATCACTTCATTTCGTTCACCTCAATAATTTTGCTATATGGAAAATAGTTTTACATAATAACATAACATGATGTTCTAAAGATATCAATGACTTTTTAACGTAAGTACATAAGATTTCTTCCATCTTTGAAAAGAAAAACATATTAATATGGCATGAATCGTGCGTCAGGCAGGTGAACGAAAAATTATGAAACTCTGCCACCAATTGTTTGAGCGTGTGTACTTTCAGAATAGCCCATCTGAAAATAGTGCAATCACTATAATGGATGAAGTAATATCCACTGAAGCTAGAGTAGGCTATTTCCTTGAAAGACCACTTAAAAGACGCCTTCAATATGAACCCAAGGATTGTATGAAAAGGCCTTCAATTAGAAAGTTTGAATACAAGATTTGCAACTTAGGAGATCCACCTAACCTCAGTAAAGCAGAAAAAATGGACCAAATTTGGACGTTGACAAACCATCGTCTGGAGGAGAATTCAAAGTGGCGGGGATGGAATTCCTTGGTTCCTGGAGATGAATTACCACAGGATGCTATAGGTTATATGGAGAACACAGATCTCCCTCCAACGCGACTTGATGTGATCGAGGAAACACTTAGATTATCACTAATGGTGGCAGAAGGGTGTGGAGGAAAATATGCAGTAGTTCATTACAACATTGGTATAGCTAAATCTGCACTTCAGGTTCAAGCTCAAGAATCACCAAGATATGACAATGTATTCATTTGTATAGGTACATTTCACATTTCATTTAAGGGAAAGAAGATTTCACTTAAGCCCGCCACTAACGTTCAGTTATAGATGCTCAGTTATAATTGCACAGTCGGATTGTGCATGCAAATCTTCGCCATTAACGATACAGTCTTTTCCCCCAGTTCTCCGTAGCAGCCACGGCGTCAATACATGATGCTCTAGCTTTAATTGGCTTGCTGACATTATGAAAATAATTCACAAACGTCAAGTAAGTCGTCTGGAGCAGACGATCAACAAAGATGCAGCTTCTTCCCATACAGGAATTTTTGCATTTACTCAGTGCAGGAGAGCTAGAAAGCGATGGACAGTTATGAGGGGAGCTGTAGTTGCTTTGCTTCTAGATATGGTTGCTATTACCACCAAGGATGAAATAACACAAGAACTGAAGCTAGAAGACATATCGAGTTAAGCGTGATAATTCTTATTTGGAAAAGCTAATAAAAAGTCTGGATGACACCATGAATTCTTCTCAGAAAAACCCTGAAGACAAGCTCCACTGATTCAGTACAGGCCGGGCCTCTTCAATTGATGTGCAAAACGACTTAAGAAATCTTGTAGAGAAAGATGTTCTGCATTATCAAGAATTCATCAGAGTGCCAGGGAGGTCCCGCACGTTTTGAGAGACCAATAAGAAAAATGAAGATGAAAAACTTTGCCAGTAATACTTCCAAGACCAAAATAAGCACAAAAGATCAGACAATCAAGGAGGTTGGCTGAACTCATGATCTTTTTGGAAAACTGTCTTGGTGTTACCTAAAATCTAGACTTCAAGACAATCCTCTCATTTCCTTGGACTCCTGTCCCCCTTTCTCTTTGCCATATAACTAGTGTTAAGGACAAAAAAGAGAAGTCGTTATTCATGAGAATACTATAAGAAATACAAAAGGATACCAGTCAAAAAAGAACCACTACATAAAAGCATTTGCATCATAGATACAATAATTTTCTTGCGAATTTTACCAGAACTTCCCCCATCATTTGGTGGGATAGCTAAAGTAGTCTTACTACATGCTTGCCTTTTACAAGACGTGCACATAGTCTCTGATTCTTACAGAGAGGGACCCTCAGCCAAGAGCTATGAAAAAGATGAGCGTGGGAATTACAGCATGTCACACATAATAACCGGACCATCCTAAAGAAGACCCTCCAACTTCAATACAGCACTGGTATTTGCCTTATTTTCATGAAGAAAATCAAGAGAACTAAGTACGATACCAATGTGTGGAAAAATGCAGAACATTCTGATCTGTCTAGATTTTGTCCTGAAGGTAATGGGTGGATGATTAAAGGTCAATAAAAGCTAGAATTTGTTTGGTTTGGGGTAGACAAACTCCTGGTAACATCTATATGTTGAGTATGATGAAACACTAAGTGATTTTAATTATGTTGATCTTGATGAAAATGAAATTCTAGAGTACAGTCTGTCATCAGATGAGGATGAAGATGAACTCAGACTGCCAATTTCTTGTCAATGAATATTATTTCGGATGAAGGTTTCTTTTATCATTCACATTTTCAAAGTTATATATGTCCCCAAAAAAATAGAAAGGTTAAAGATTTTAAGAACAAGTAGACAAATTGTATAAAACTAATTCGTTTACTATGTTTGCTAGCCCAGTTGTGTTAGTAAGAAAATTGAATTTAGTATGAAAATTTAATTGTAAGTTCGCATTATTCAATATGTCATAAAATATGTTAGATTAGTTAATTTTCTCAATTTTAGGATTCGAAATATTCCTTTTTAAATCCTTAAGTGCAAAACTTACTTTGCAGACAATGAATGCGCACGATAATTTCTAGTAAAAAGAATTTAAGTTAAATGTAAATTGTTTTACATTGGCAATCTATATTTGTCTACGAAGTAGAAAGTTAGACATTTCAAAGACAAGTAGAGTATTTGTATAAAATCAAACTGTGTATTATGTTTACTTTTGCTAGATACTAGTTTTAGATGTTATATTAGTATGATTTGAATCGTATGGTAAAAGCTGAAAATAAGTTTGTGTCAATTAAATATTCAAAAGATTAGTATTTCATTGTTTTTACTTTTATGGAGAAGTTTTTTTAATTCAAGACTTGCGTTCCTTACATTACAAACAAAGAATATACAAAGTAATTTTTTTGTTATAGAAAAAACGAATTAATGTAATATGTATAATTTTCAGTAGATTTCTTTAAAGAAAGCAAAAAAAAAAAACTTTGTAATCATTAAAATTCAATCAAAATGTTTCATTTCAACATTTTCCATCGCAAAAATCAATGTCCGATCTACTTGACCTTTGACCAAGAACTCAAACTCCGTCAACGACCTTGAAAACTTTCAAGAAAGTTATATATTCTGACCTATAACTATGAAGGATATATGGTTACGTTCCTGTCGTAAAAACTGCTATATTTTGAAAATTTGAGGATTGCTTTTCGGTAATATTTTCATCAGGAGCCTTCAGTAAATATCAATCCAACATACATGAATTTGAGAATAGCACCCTTCGCCCCCATCGCCGCCCCCTTCCACCAGACCCCCCCCCCCACAAAAAAAAAAAAAAAAAAAAAAAAAAAAAAATCACTCATATCGTTGTGTTATGTGAGTGATTGGTATTCACCCGCTACCGCCGCATACAACGCCTAAGTATGGTCACTCTTTTAACTCTCACACACAAACGACTCAAGTAATCGTATTTCTGAAATGTTCAATGATTAGCCCAATACATTCTCTATAAAATTATAGAAAAAAAACGCATAGATAGAGATATATAACAAAATTAAGTGATAACTATATTTTTAAGAATTATAAAATCGGCTATATCCTTAGTATGTTACTTACTTAATATAAAAAAATCTATCATTAAGCTTTAAAATGCAACAAACCTCATTTAGATATTTTTATTCGTAATAGATTAATCTTGCTTTAAGTACAATTCTTGAGATGAAAATTTGTTCTATTGTATTTGACCTTTGACCTGGCCTCATGGTCTTGTCCAACACGCGATATGATTAAGAGTTGTCTTATCTAATACCCCAAAGTATAGTAAGTTTTCCAGAGATACCACTCAAACACCTGGTCATTTTCAAAAAATAAATGACCCTTGGCTTTTGCTCTATTTCCAAATGGTGGTGTTCGTTCCGTCATCAACTGGAGTCGATGAAATAACCTTATATAGAAAAAATAAAAATAAAATAAAGTAAAATAATAAAAGTTTTTGAAGCAATGAAGCCCGGTTATCTACAGTTTTTATTACACCTTCTTTTTGCTGTAATCAGACGATGTATCAATAAAAAAAAAAAAACTTTCTGTAGATTTTGTTTTGAGAGTTCAAAATATATATTTTATTGGAATCAACGAGTCAAAGAAAGGTTTGTGTGAAATCAATTGAATATTCCCAGCGTGAGTTTGAATATTTTAAGAGTTAATTTAAATATTCCCACAGTAAATTTAAATATTCTCATAGTAAATGTAAATATTGCCAGAGTGCATTTAAATATTCCCAGAGTGAATTTAGATATTTCCAGAGTGAATCTAAGTACTTACAGAGTTAATTCTTATATTCCCAGAGTGAACTTAAATATCCTCAGAGTTAATTCAAATATTCCTACAGTGAATTTAAATATTCCTAAATTAAATTTAAATATTCCCAGAGTGAATGTAGATATTCCGAGAGGGAATTAGTTATTTCCGGAGGAAATGCTGATGTTTCCAACGTGAACCTAAATATTCTCGAAATTAATTCCAATATTCCCAGAGTGGATCTAGATATTGCAAGAGTAAGTTTTAATATTCCTACAGTGCATTTTAATATTCCCCGAGTTAATGTAAATATTTCCTGAAAAATTTTAAGCAATTTAAATTTTAATTTAAATTCGACTAGCTACTACATTAAAAAGTGAATTACTCGTTGAAAATAACACACAGTACATATATATATATATATATATATATATATATATATATATATATATATATATATATATATATATATATATATATATGTATATACATAATCCCTATCTGTCAGTTATACGAACCTTCTTGTATTGTCTTTTCTCGTATTTATGTCAGCATCTGCTCAGTAAAGGACTTTTAAAGTCGAAAGATCTTGCAGACTCCTTCGTTTATCTTTATATATATATATGTATACATTCATAATGAATTAAAGTACATGTTACGAAATCCCCCCTCCTCCCCGGAAAAGGCATGGCGCATGATCATGCACGTTAAACCATATAACGCAATTCCATGCCTCTACTATAAGGAGTTAAAACACGTCCTGTTAGATAATGTAAAGCGGCCAGACCAGTTCTTTTGACTTTGGCTCTCTCTCTCTCTCTCTCTCCTCTTTTCTTGAGAATGACATAAATAGTGTATAACATTGGAGTCATAATTACTAAGGACTTGAAATTCACACAACAATGCATAAAAGCCTCAAAGAAGGCACAGGAACTAGTGAGATATATGAAGAGGCAGTTCAGATACTGAAACAAGGAAACGGTACTGCAGCTCTACACATCAATAGGTAGACCTCATTTTGAATACGCATTGCAGTTTTGGCCACCAACATCAAGAAAGGACATAAATAGATTAGAAGGGGTACAAAAAGAGCCAGAGACTTAATTCCATCCATCAGGCAAATAGGTTGCCAAAGACGGCTAAAGATCTTGAACATGTATTGGTTAGAAACGCAACGATTGCGAGGATAACTGATAGAGACATTCAACTTAATGAAAGGTAAGAAAAGTAAACAGTAACCAGTTTACGTTAAACGATAACCAGACAAGAAATAATGGATGGAAACTAGAACTGAAGGGATACAACTCAGTCATCTCACTGTGGGAACTTCTTTTCATACAAGATATGTGACATATGGAATTAAACTACCACCAGAAGTTGTAAAGAGCAACAGGGTAGAAGAGTTTAAAAGAAAGCTAAGTGAGCACACGGTGTCTCCTCGGAAGGACTTATTTAATAAGCCTTTGAGACATCCTAATCTTTGAAACTCTTTTTCTGCTTGTCTCTCACTGTTCGTCTGACTGAATATCCTTCTCTCTCTCTCTCTCTCTCTCTCTCTCTCTCTCTCTCTCTCTCTCTCTCTCTCTCTCTCTCTCTCTCTCTCTCTCTCTCTCTCTCTTGTGCATTAGGAGTGTGAATTGTTGAACCCCGTTCCTTGAAATGACATGTGAAATAATTGGCTAATCAACAATCAGCTCATCAAATCCTTACATAAACACAAGGCTCTGAGCACTCAGTATCTCTTTCCCTCGGAAACGGTCGTCATTTGTATTCAATTGTCTGAGTTTCTCTGTTTTCTCATCCTTTAATTCTTTTTATTCTCTGGTAATCGTTTGTGCTAATCGTATGCAGGCTTATCTTCATTCCGCCTATCTATCCATCATTCTAATAAATTTGAAAATTTTGTTGGTAAAGTTAGTACGAGAGAGAGAGCGAGAGATAGAGAGAGAGAGAGAGAGAGAGAGAGAGAGAGAGAGAGAGAGAGAGAGAGAGAGAGAGAGAGTTGCCTCTTATATTTCAGGGATAACTTGTACTCAACGCAATGCTACAATTAATATCCGACTTTTGAATAGGAAAATAAATTCTATTGATTAATAAAGACATTTAGTGTTTCATCCTGAGATAAACTTTTAAATCACAATCACGAATTAAACGAAAAATCTTCAGGAGATCATTCTTCATATGAAAAGGACTTTTCACTGATACTAATCTATGAGGAAAAGATATTCATTACAGATATCAGTAACATATGAGAAAAACCCTTGACGATAAATTCATCTCCTGGGGACGTCACTTACCTTATCAAAACTCGAACCTAGAGAGTTTTATTCTGCATATTTGTATAGGGACCGAATGGTGGAAAGAGACCAGCTCCGGGCTGGACGACGGCAACATGCGTATACAATGAGATTGCTTCCGGCAGAAATATATGCTAAAACATTTTACGTCCTCAACACATCCGTATAAGAAAAATACGGTACATTTACTTAATAAACTTCTCATCCTTATGAACAAAATGCAAGAATATATGATCAAAATAAAGTTAATGAACTCTACGTCCCTACAATCAAAATACCGAATAGAATATACTCGATAATTCTATGCATCTATTTGAGCAAAATAAAGACAAAAAAATAGAAGGGCAATAAATTCTAAATCCATGTGAACAAATAGAGAATATATTTTCAATAGAAACATTATCTATATACCAAATGCAATAAACATGCCTATGAGAAAAAACATAGATATGTGCCCCTACATCCCTGTCAGAAAAATGTAAATACTCGTAAAACGTACTTCCTTACTATGTAGTACGTGACAAAAATGCAAAACATATATTTAATAAGTTCTGTATCGCTACGAGAAAATGTTCCGTAGAAAATTCTCGTGGTCACAGTGATGCCTTTACCCACAAATCCCTTGTTGTTATTGTTATTGTATTCGTGAAATTCCTTGTAGGGTGTCTTCATATGACACTAATGTAAACTTACAGCCATTCCAGTTAGGTCCCGATGCCAGAATCCATCTCTAAGACTTTTAAGAATTGTCTTATTAGCGACTACAGATTGTTCTTTTAGGTTGACGTCAGCCAAATTCTTGTATATACTTAGGGTTATATTTCATACACTGGAAATATAAGCATTTTTCTTATTCAAGTTTACGTACAAGAGAGTATCTTGAGATGGTTTGTCGAGGATAAAGTTTTGCAAAGACGTCCTGATAATTAAATATAAAAGAATGGTCCGTTTAGCCTTGGTGGCCAAGGAAGGAAATGCAATTGCCAACAATCCGGATATTTTCAAGATCGGAAATGCCTTAAAATTACTATTTCAGATGCCATAAGTTAATCAGATATGGGGTTTTTTTAATAAAAAAAAATTTCTTCCTCTGAGAAAGTATTTTAGGCCTTTGTTATGTCGTAAAGACAAAAAGTGCTACTTATTTTACTGGTAATTCTTAGTCCTCTTTCCAAAGCAGCCATTTTGTTTCACCAAGTGAACTTCATTGTCTGTCTGTAAAATTATTTTCACGAACTCTTACATCTTCCGGTTAAGGTAATAATGTTTTTATCTTATATCTTAGAATATAACCATCTCTAATGATTTTTTTCCAGTAAGTATCGTAAAAATGCTTTACCAAACCATACAGTTTCTCAGTTTTCCCGCACAGTTTTCCTGCAAGTCACCAATAGATGGCAGTAGCAGTGTCATTTTTTCTTCTTTTTTGGGGCAAAAATCAGTAAATCAACCCTGGCCGGTGCAAAGTTTGCGAAACTGGTTCTGGCTGGCTTTGGCCATGGCACCACTAAACCCTTCCCCAATATACCGCCAAATTGGAGAAGTAAACGAGTTAAGGGTCTTTTGGTATGTAAAGTGTCGGTAAAACTTTCGGGGGACCTGAGGAAGCTCGGTAATAAAAGTAACTTCAAGATATTGCTAATTTCCTTTGATTGTTTCTCATCAGTATGAATTAACTGAACGTAAAATAACGTTGTAGTTGGTCAAACAACTGGTTCCCAATTAAATACTAAAGACTCCTGTGCGCCTCTTGTGAATTAGATAAAATCATATATATGTATATATATAATATATATATATATATATATATATATATATATATATTATATATATATATATAATATATATATTTAAATATATAAAGATACCTATATAAAAGATATATTCATATATATAGATTATATATATAGATAGATATATGATATATATATTTATATATATATATATATATATATATAGATATATAGATCTATAGATCTAAGGATATATTAGATATGATATAGATATAATTATATATATATATATATATATATATATATATATATATATATATATATATATATATATATATCTATATATATATATATAGATATATATATATATATATCATATATATATATATATATATATATATATATATATATATATATATGCATATATTTAAATAAGATATATGCCACGAAAGAAAAATAAACGAAGGAGGATCTGCAAGATCTTTCGACGTTAAACGTCGTTTACTGAGCAGAGACTGACATAAATACGAGAAAAGACAATACAAGAAGATTCGTATAACTGACAGATAGGGATTATGAAGAGATTAGTTCCTAGAATCCGACACACCTGGAAGATAAGAAACCTTCCCAAACAAGCATAAACAATGGGTGCAATTAAAGGTTTAAGACAATCCTCTCAGATACAATTTCAAGACAATTAAAGGATTATAGGTGACAGCTATTCAGAACTTGGTAAACAAAACCATATTCACAATACATGTCAGACATACATTACAACAAAAATAATAACTCTAAGGCAACTGATTTTTATTTAAGTCAGTAGTTATATCTTTGAGGTCATTCTTAAACATGTTACAGATACAAGGGTCTAAATGAAAAAGGCCACGACTAACATTGAAATTACAATGAAAAGTAAGTTGTATTAAAGCAGATTCTAAAAGATTTCGTGATAAGACATCTCTTGACCTTGCAATTACTGAACTATCAACCCAATTTATTCGGTGGTTGTTTTCACTTGAATGAATGAATATTGCATTAGATTTTTGCCCAGTTTTTACAGAATACTTATGTTGGCTTAGCCTTACTTCTAAGCCTTTGCTAGACTGTCCGAGATAAAATGAGGGACAATCCATACATGGAATTTTAAATATTATGTTGTTGCTTTCTCTGGGGCCATTTTTTATTAACATTCCTTTTAGTGTGTTATTATAGGAAAAAACAAGGTTGACATTAAAAGCTTTTAGCAATGATTTAATGGTTTCAAATACGTTAAAATAAGGCAAATTGAGAATGTTCTTAGAATTTTCTTTCTGCGTGTTACTTACAGTATAAAACTTTTTGTGTGCTTTATTATAACAAATGTCTAATATATGTGAAGGATAGCATAAATCTTTCCCTATTTTTCTTATGTATTCAATTTTTTGATGCAAATATTGTGGACTGACAATGCGCAATGTGCGTAAAAACATAAAGGAAAAAATTGATATTTTTATGTTAAGATGGTGGCCTGAGAAGAAATGAACATAAGTTAAGTTTTTAGTCGGTTTCCTATAAATACTGAATTTACATTGAAATGGTTCTCTATGTATCAAAACGTCTAAGAAAGGGAGGCAATTGTCTTTTTCTAATTCTAAAGTAAACTTAATCGATGGTACCTGGTTATTTAATTTAGAGAGTAAATCATTTACATCAATACCGACAGGAAGAACAGCTAAACAATCATCAACATAACGATACCACTTTACAGGAATATAAATGATATTGAGTAAGTAGCGTTTTTCAAAGAATTCCATGAACAGGTTTGAGAGTAATGGTGATAAAGGATTTCCCATTGCCATGCCAAAAATTTTGTTGATAAATGCACAAACTCGTGAGTGAAATAATGTGACTTATAGGTAGAGGTAATTCATGCTGAGTTAGTTCATTACTAAGATATTCTAAAATAGAGTCTATAGGGACTTTAGTAAAAAGAGAACATACATCAAAACTAACGAATCTATCGGTAGGGCAAAGAGCAATTTTGTTTAATTTATCAACTAAATCTAGAGAATTATATATATGAGAATCGGAGATGGTTCCAAGTAACGGGGACAAGATCTTAGTGATATATTTCGAAAGTTTATATGAAATTGAACCAACAGTACTGATAATTGGCCGCATAGGGTTATTTTCCTTTTCTTTGTGCGTTTTGACTAATCTGTACAAGTAAGGTAGCGAAGGAGATTTGACTGACAATTTGCCTAATTTGCCTAGTAGTTCTGTTTTTATCTTTAAGGATACTTTTCACTATGCTATTGAAGTTTTTTATGACTGATCCAAGGGGATTTTTTGTTAGTTTTTTATAAGTCACATCATCATCCAGTAGGGCTTGCATACGTGATATGTAGTTCAGCTTATCTAAAATTACTATACTATTTGACTTATCAGCTTTCGTAATGTGGATGGTATTGTCCTTTTTAAGATCGGTCAAACTTTTCTTATAGCGAGCAGGGAAGTTACTTTCATGCTTAACATTGGCAGCTCCGTAAACAATACCTTTAATCATGTCAACATGATTTTGAGGAAGATCACAATATCTTTCAAATTTACTTAGGGATGACGCAATCATTAAAGCAGAAGGTCTACTTGTTACAAAGAAAGATAAACCATATCCAAGCGCACTCACAACATTTTCACTTATTTGTTTACTAGATAAGTTAACAACACAATCTTGACGTGCACAATTAGTCCAATCACTGCTATCAATAAGATTTTTTAGTTTTCTGTCGAGTTTACTTTTCAGGGCATCTGTAGTCCTACGTAGTTTTTCGTAAATTTCCCGTCGCAGCTTAAAAGTAAGGCTAAGCCAGCATAAATATTCTGTAAAAACTGGGTAAAAATCAAATGCAATATTCATTCATTTAAGTGAAAACAACCACCGAATAAATTGGGTGATAGTTCAGTAATTGCAAGGTCAAGAGATGTCTTATCACGAAATCTTTTAGAATCTGCTTTAATACAACTTACTTTTCATTGTAATTTCAATGTTAGTCGTGGCCTTTTTCATTTAGACCCTTGTATCTGTAACATGTTTAAGAATGACCTCAAAGATATAATTACTGACTTAAATAAAAGTCAGTTGCCTTAGAGTTAATATTTTTGTTGTAATGTATGTCTGACATGTATTGTGAATATGGTTTTGTTTACCAAGTTCTGAATAGCTGTCACCTATAATCCTTTAATTGTCTTGAAATGGTATCTGAGAGGATTGTCTTAAACCTTTAATTGCACCCATTGTTTATGCTTGTTTGGGAAGGTTTCCTATCTTCCAGGTGTGTCGGATTCTAGGTACTAATCTCTTTATAATCCCTATCTGTCAGTTATACGAATCTTCTTGTATTGTCTTTTCTCGTATTTATATCAGTCTCTGCTCAGTAAAGGACGTTTAACGTCGAAAGATCTTGCAGACCTCCTTCGTTTATTTTTCCTTCGTGGCATATATCTTTATTTATGGATTTATCACGTTCCTAACTTTCGTGATTCAGTTACACACACACACACACACACACACACACACATATATATATATATATATATATATATATATATATATATATATATATATATATATATATATATATATATATATATATATATATATATATATATATATGATTTTATCTAATTCACTAGAGGGGCGCACTGGAGTCTAGTATTTAATCTTTGAACCAGTTGTTTGACCAACTACGACGTTATTTTACGTTCAATTATTTCATATTGATGAGAAACAATCAAAGGAAATTAGCAATATCTTCAAGTTACTTTTATTACCGAGCTTCCTCAGTCCCCCGCCCCCGAAAGTTTTACCGACACTTTACATACCAAAAGACCCTCAACTCGTTTACTTCTCCAATTTGGCGGTATATTGGGGGAAGGGTTTAGTGGTGCCATGGCCAAAAGCCAGCCAGAACCAGTTTCGCAAACTTTGCATCGTCCAGGGTTGATTTACTGATTTTTGCCCCAAAAAAAAAAGAAGAAAAAATGACACTGCTACTGCTGTCTATAAACTTTCGAAATATATCTTAGTGATATATTTCGAAAGTTTATATGAAATTGAACCAACAATACTGATAATAGGCCGCATTTGGTTATTTTCTTTGTGCGTTTTGACTAATCCTTCGTGGTTTATACCTTTATTTATGGATTTATCACGTTCCAAACTTTCGTGATTCAGTTATACACGAAGTATATATATATATATATATATATATATATATATATATATATATATATATATATATATATATATATATATATATATATATATGTGTGTGTGTGTGTGTGTGTGTGTGTGTGCGTGTGTGTGTGTGTGTGTGTGTGTGTGTGTGTAATAAAAGGAGCCCATAAAAACGCCAAAATATAGAGAAAAAATACTATAATTCAGAGACTTGTCTCGCTTCAGGTAGATGATAATATAGTATTTTCTCTCTATATTTTGGCATTTTTATGGGCTCCTTTTATTACATGGAATTTTGTCGTAACTGAACATTTTCATCAGTCAATTATATATGGTATATATATATATATATATATATATATATATATATATATATATATATATATATATATATATTTATATATGACTGGTAAAAATATTCTGTTACGACAAAATTCCATGTAATAAAAGGATCCCATAAAATGCCAAAATATAGAGAGAAAATACTATATTATCATCTACCTGAAGCGAGACAAGTCTCTGAATTATGGTATTTTTTCTCTATATTTTGGCGTTTTTATGGGCTCCTTTTATTACACACACACACACACACACACACACACACACACACACACACATATATATATATATATATATATATATATATATATATATATGTATATATATATACTTCGTGTATAACTGAATCACAAAAGTTTGGAACGTAATAAATCCATAAATAAAAGTATAAACCACGAAGGATTAGTCAAAACGCACAAAAAAAAATAACCATATGCGGCCTATAATCAGTAATGTTTGGTTTAATTTCATATAAAACTTTCGAAATCTCTCACTAAGATCTTGTCCCCGTTACTTGGAACCATCTCCGATTCTCATATATATAATTCTTTAGATTTAGTTGATAAAGTAAACAAAATTACTCTTTGCCCCACTGATAGATTCGTTAGTTTTGATGTATGTTCTCTTTTTACTAATGTCCCTATAGACTCTATTTTAGAATATCTTAGTAATGAACTAACTCAGCATGAATTGCCTCTACCTGTAAGTCACATCATTTCACTCACTAGGTTGTGCATTTGTGATTGTAAGTTTATATTCAATGGTGAATTTCATCAACAAATATTTGGCACGGCAATGGGCAACCCTTTATCACCACTCCTCTCAAACTTGTACATGGAATTCCTTGAAAAACGCTACTTACCTAATATCATTTGTATTCCTGTAAAGTGGTATAGATATGTTGATGATATTTTAGCTGTTCTTCCTGCTGGTATTGATGTAAATGATTTACGCTCTAAATTGAATAACCAGGTACCATCGATTAAGTTCACTCTAGCATTGGAAAAAGACAATTGCCTCCCTTTCTTAGATGTTTTGATACATAGAGAACTATTTGAATGTAAATTCAGTATTTATAGGAAACCAACCAACAGCTTAACATGTTCATTTCTATTCAGGCCACCATTTTAACATCAAAATACAAATTTTTTTGTTCTATGTTTTCACGAGCATTGTGCATTGTCAGTCCCTAATATTTCGATCAAGAAATTGAATACATAAGAAAAATAGGGAATGGTTTATGTTATCCTTAACATTTATTAGATATTTGTTATAATAAAGCCCACAAAAAGTTTTATATTGTAAGTAACATGGAGAAAGAAAATTCTAAGGACATTCTCAGTTTGCCTTATTTTAACGGATTTGAAACCATTAAATCATTAATAAAAGCCTTTAAGGTCAACCTTGTTTTTTCCTATAATAACACACTAAAAGGAATGTTAATAAAAAATGACCCCAGGGAAAGCAACAACATAATATATAAAATTCCATGTATGGACTGCCCCTCTTTTTATCTTGGACAGTCGAGCAAGGGCTTAAAGTAAGATTAAAACAGCATAAATATTTAGTAAAAATTGGACAAACATCTAATGCAATATTCATTCATTTAAGTGAAAACAACCACCGGATAAATTGGATTGGTAGTTCAGTAATTGCAAGATCAAAAGATGTCCTACCACGAAATCTTTTAGAATCTGCCATAATACATCTTACTTCCAATGGATATGTTCATATTAGTCGTGGCCTGTTTTATTTAGACCCTTGTATTTGTAACATGTTTTAGAATGACCTCAAAGATATAATTACAGACTTAAATACAAATTAGTTGCCTTAGAGATATTTTCGTTGTATATGTATGTTTAATATGATTTGTGAATAAGTTTTTGTTTACCAAAGATCTGAATTGGTCAGCTGTCGCCCTGTATAATCCTTTAATTGCCTTGTCCCTGTGTCTGAGCACGTAGACTTAATCTTTTTGTTCTTAAATTTTACCCATGTTTATACTTGTTTGGAAAAGTTACTCATTCTCCAGGTCTGTCGGATTCTAGGTACTAATCTCCTTATAATCCCTATCTGTCAGTTATATGACCTTTCCTGTACTGTCAATTTCTCTTGTAAGTCAGTTTGTCTGCTGAATAAAGGACGTTAAGTCGAAAGATCTTGCAGACACTCCGTTGTTTAATTTTCCTTCGTGGCTTATACCTTTATATATACTTCGTGTTGGGTGTTATTTCAGAGAAGGGGGGGAGCGAGAGAGAGAGAGAGAGAGGAGAGGAAGAGGAGAGATAGGCGGGGGGGAGGGGGGAGCGAGAGAGAGAGGTACGAAATCACCACTATAAGCAAAAAAAAATGTATATATATATATATAAATTTTTTTTGCTTGTAGTGGTGATTTCGTACCTCTCTCTCTCGCTCTCTCTCTCTCTCTCTCTCTCTCTGAAATAACACTGAACACTAAGTATTTTCAAACAACAAATCACCCAAAAGATGTTGATATAGGGGTGATTTACAAGGAGCGCATATGGGCGTTTTCTTTTGATGTATTTCTCTGCGACTGGATTGAGATCAAACCTTAACAGACGTGTTTTATTAATTCATTTTTCTTAAGTCTTTTTGCCGACTGCAACAAATCCTTTTCATTTCGTGTTCCTTTCTTATCTCCGTTCAGGAGAGAAGAAGGCTGGGCCTTACTGAAGTCTAATGTTATTCAAAAGTTGTGTAATTATAACTTTCCCAAGCATGCGGAGTGACAGGTGGTTCCCTAAATCTTGAAAATAATTACGGTTTCAGACTTCACCAATAAATAAGTATGGAATGAATAACAAATAACGTATCAGTTTCCCCATTTGCTTGTTCAAATTACGCTCAAAACTTAGGTGGTTGGAATTGTTATCAGCTTTATACACAGTCGATTTGCCAGACTAAGGCTACAGATTTTAAACCCTTTTCCCCAACAAGGTAGTTAAGAATCAAAAAGACTCACACCTGTGAATAATATTAACAATAATAATAATAATAATAATAATAATAATAATAATAATAATAATAATAATAATAATAATAATAATAATAATAATAATAATAATATCACAGAAACAAATAACTTGACATATGCAGGAGCAAGATTAGTAGTGGAACTGATGGGGACACGAACACCAACACCACCAGCAGAACCAACCCAACAGAAACCAAAACAGCAGCCACCTTGGAAAAGGCGCCTGGAAAAGCAAATCAGGGTGATGAGATCTGACTAGAGTAAACTGAAAGAGATGGCAGAAAAAAGGCTAAGAAGCAAGAAAACAAAGGAGGAACTGAACGAGAAATGCAAAGTACAAGAGAGGGGACTAAACAACACAATAGAAGATGTAAAACAGAGGCTTAAGGCCAAAGCACATAAGATTCAACGATACATGAACAGGAATAAGGGATACCAACAGAACAAACTATTCGAAACCAACCAGAAAAGACTATACAGCCAACTAAGAGGGGAAGACAACCACCAAGAAATTCCTGAAGCTGAACCAAGTAAGAGAATCTGGGAAAACATATGAAGCAATCCGGTATCACACAACAAACATGCAACATGGCTCCAGGAAGTCAAGGCAGAAGAAACAGGGAGAATAAAACAAAGATTCACTGACATCACGACAGACACAGTCAGACACCAACTAAAGAAAATGCCCAACTGGAAAGCCCCAGGTCCCGATGAAGCCCATGGATACTGGCTCAAAAACTTCAAGGTCCTACACCCAAGAATAGCAGAACAACTCCAGCATTGTATCACAAATCACCATGCGCCCAAATGGATGACCTCAGGAAGAACATCCTTAGTCCAGAAAGACAAGAGTAAAGGTAATATAGCCAGTAACTACAGGCCTATCACCTGCCTGAAAATAATGTGGAAGTTACTAACAGGTATCATCAGCGAAAGGCTAAACAACTACCTAGAGGATACAAACCCCATCCCCCACCAACAGAAAGGCTGCAGAAGGAAGTGTAGGGGCACAAAAGACCAGCTCCTGATAGACTAAATGGTAATGAAGAACAGTAAGAGAAGGAAAACCAACCTAAGCATGGCATGGATAGACTATAAGAAAGCCTTCGACATGATACCAAACACATGGCTAATAGAATGCCTGAAAATATATGGGGCAGAAGAAAACACCATCAGCTTCCTCAAAAATACAATGCGCAACTGAAATACAATACTTACAAGCTCTGGAATAAGACTAGCAGAGGTTAATATCAGGAGAGGGATCATCAAGGGCGACTCACTGTCCCCACTACTCTTCGTTGTAGCCATGATTCCCATGATAAAAGTACTGCAGAAGATGGATGCTGGGTACCAACTCAAGAAAATGGCAAAAGAATTAACCATCTGATGTTCATGGACGATATCAAGCTGTGTGGTAAAAGCATTAAGGAAATAGATACCCTAATCCAGACTGTAAGGATTGTATCTGGGGACATCAGGATGGAGTTTGAAAAAGATAAATGTGCTTTAGTCAACATACAAAATGGCAAAGTAACAAGAACTGAAGGGATAAAGCTACCAGATGGGAGCAACATCAAACACATAGATGAGACAGGATACAAATACCTGGGAATAATGGAAGGAGGGGATATAAAACACCAAGAGATGAAGGACACGATCAGGAAAGAATATATGCAAAGACTCAAGGCAGTATCTGAAAACCAGTGAAGACGGGTGGCTCAAGAGTGCATGGGAAGAAGGACTGATAAAAGTAGACGAAGACCCAGAAATATTCAGAGACAGGAGAATGGCAAACAGAACAGGGAAATGGCACACAAACCAATGCATGGACAATACATGAGACAGACTAAAGAACTGGCCAGCGATGACACATGGCAATGGTTACAGAGGGGAGAGCTCAAGAAGGAAACTGAAGGAATGATAACAGCGGCACAAGATCAGGCTCTAAGAACCAGATATATCCAAAGAACGGTAGATGGAAATAACATCTCTCCCATATGTAGAAAGTGCAATACGAAAAATGAGACCATAAACCACATAGCAAGAGAACGTTCGGCACTTGCACAGAACCAGTACAAAAAGAGACATGATTCAGTGGCAAAAGCCCTCCACTGGAGCCTGTGTAAGAAACACCAGCAACCTTGCAGTAATAAGTGGTACGAGCACCAACCTGAAGGAGTGATAGAAAACGATCAGGCAAAGATCCTCTGGGACTATGGTATCAGAACAGATAGGGTGATTCGTGCAAATAGACCAGACGTGACGTTGATTGACAAAATCAAGACGAAAGTATCACTCATTGATGTCGCAATAATAATAATAATAATAATAATAATAATAATAATAATAATAATAATAATAATAATAATAAAGAAAAAAGAAAACAAACTAGGGAAGGGCGTAGTCAAAATAATGTAGTATTAGAAGTGAAGGCTACACCCATTGCCCTGAGAGGGGCAGTTAAGGATAAAAAATAATTCGTTAAAAGGAAAAAATACATAATACTTCAAGTAATGTAAAAAATATAAATAAATATTATGAGTATAGTGTAATTGAAAGTAACCCCAGCATCACTTCGCAATAGTGTCACGGAACTAACTACATATTTTTAAACGGGAACGAAGTAGAAAAATATGAAGATTCTTTCTCTTTTACATACCAGTAAATCTGCCTCCTTCCGTGGATAATGAATGCATTAAATCTGTCGGGAGGCCTCCGACTGAAAAACAATGTTAGCAAAAATTAATTGCGGCTATCTCAACGATAGCTCTTCTATAATTACACTAGTTTATTTTGGTATTAGTCAAAACAGCAAATTAATTGTAGCTATTTTGAAAGTATTGAATTTAGCGATTTTATATTCTTTGCGCTCAATGATACTATTGTTTATATCCAGATTAAAGTCGAAATTAACTGGTTTGTCCAAAAATGAGAAAGGTAGACACAACTAGCAGTAAAGTTTCCAATACTTAATTAGAAGCATTATTTTGATATGAACTAAGTCATATATACCGAACAAATATCACTTTCGATAAGATAAGAAATTATCCTTATTTTGAAACTGACTTGAATGTATTTTGTAGAGTTGAATATCAACTTAAAATAGGAAAGCACCTTGTTCACTAACCTGACACATCGAAGGGATCTACTACCTGCAGAGTGTATTATGAGAACCAAAGATACTATAGAGTACACAAGGATGCTCAACTTAGCCATATGAGCCGTACCACGGCGCTAGTAGAGACAACTAGCGGCTGCAATCAAAATTAATAAGCATGACGTCATAAATCCCAACTAATGGGAACATGATTTTCCACATGATTGACGAATAGCGTCATTTGTTTACATACTGTGTTCCAAAGGTATAGCTTGGCTGCGGCTTCTGTACCCAAACTTTCATTTTTGTGGATCAAATTTTGAATTTGCTAAAACATACCTGTTAAAAATGAATATTATAGCCGCGGTTTATAAGAAATACGACTTTATTGTGTTTGTAGTGCTGCCCAGCATTCATGGTGTAAAGAGAAAATTTTGGATGCATGGCATTAAGAGAAAATCGTGGATGCAAGGTATCAAAATCAAGCCCAGAATGCTTGGTATACAATAGAAAATTCTGAATACATGGTATAATGAGAAAATCTTGAATGCCTGGTTTTCACATTCGTGACGTTGGTCCTGGCGTTTCACGTGACGTCACTGTCTCATCCTTGATGACGGCATTCGATTGCAACCACTTATTGGCTTTCTTGGTACACATCCTCTTCTGGGAAAAAAAATTAAGTTGAGTATCTTTGTTTACTCTATAGTACTTTTGCTTTGAGCGCTACTAAATACATCTTTTGTACGGTGTCAGGTTTCTGTTTCCTAATTTCTATCAGTTCTCTTTGGTCTCCTCGAATCTCGGTAGTCTATAAATGTGAACCAGTTGTCTCAGGGAACTATTATTAGTTTGCAATATTGATCCAATCTGTCCAGTTGGCTTTACCGAACTTTTGTCAGTTGTTCAAACTCTGATTAAGTAAATTTCCAGTGATCTGATTTGTATCGTTCTTTTCAGAGTATAGCCAAAATGATGAATGAAAGAAAGTCTTAAGAGATAGAGTTGTAAGTCTTATAGAATAAACTGGATTTGTAGCATCTCATTAACTGTTGACCATTATCTTTGTTTTTTCTAATATCTGTGTGGCAAAACTGAGATTATCTACTCTTAAATCCTAATATAGTTTTGTCCAACTGAATATTTTTCAAAAAGAAAAAAATCACCAGTATGAAAGATATAACAAGGTCTGGTTAGGTCATCTTTTCGACGTAGATATCTTCAGATAGTTTCACAGGCTAGATTCTTTAACAAAGATAATATCTGTCTCTCAGTTGGTATTTCCCTTGCTGCAAATTTCAGAATAATCTAATAAATACAAGAATAATGACTTAAAAAAAAACAGTGTCTAAAGCATCAAAATCCAAGGGAACCAAAAAAGATTTTAAAGTATTGCAGCTGGAGGTTGTCAGGGATCAGCTAGGAATATTTAAAATAAACTGGAAGATCTATTGCTTACCAATAACTCTTACATTTTAGTCTAATTCTGCCATTAAGCCTTTCATTGTATCTTTACCTTTTGGAATTTGGAGACATTGCGGGGTATTTTTGATAATTCAGATAAAATGAATGTCCTAATCATAAACTTGCGATTTAGATTTGATTTATTCTGGTAAAATTTAAGATACCCAAGTGACAGAAATCCATTTCATTCTTATGAGCTACTCTTAACACGAGAGAGAGAGAGAGAGAGAGAGAGAGAGAGAGAGAGAGAGAGAGAGAGAGAGAGAGAAAACGCCCTCATCCCCAAGGATCATATCTCTCTTGGAAATAGCTGCTGATTGCGGAGATATGAACTTCTCCTTCGATCTACTAATGGCATTATCAATAACAGATTTGTCTGCCAGCATCCCCAATAGATCTAGGAATAATTGGCCCTGGCTTCTTCGCGAGAAGTGCCTTTGCTTTACTATGTGCATGTGTCCGAAAGTAAATTTTAGTCTCATCGACTTTAATTTGGATGAGAGTGTTAATTTGTGCTAATGTGCTGTCTTTTTTCTTGCAGAAATGAAGACCATTAAACCTACAAGAAGTTATTGTAATTGATGTGTCTTTGAAGATAACAAGGTATGCTCTAAATTAGCCACAAGTTTGATATACTTTAAGAAGATGTATTGCATATTTCATCGGTACTCTCAGTTATTCAGATAACCCTCGTATGAAAATGGATCTCTATTCATAAAGGAAATGTAAAATCATGGCTTCAAAAAGATATAATAAAAACGACCTGGAAAATAAATATTGTTAGACCAAATCCGTGATATATAGAAGCAATGAAAGAAACTTTACTGCCAGAATGAATATCATTTAATATATAAATTTTGAAAGAACCAAGCATTATCTTGATTTAATTCCCCGGGTAAACAGTTGTAGTGAACATATATAATATTTTGATTGCTCCCCAAATACATTTAAAACCTAGAGTTTCGGAATCCAATATAGGTCCATACAGTACAATAAAGTAAAGCAAAACACAAGAACTCGCTCCTAGGATGAAACAAAAAACAGTTGCGAAGTTATCTGGAAGGAGGCCATGTATTCATTGAGTCAGTTTGTTTATTACCTTCAAGTACGAAGTTAGCGGAAATTATGCTTCTTTGCTTTGCTCTCCGTGTCTCCTATTGTTAACCTGAGAATTAAGTAATGATTGTGTATGTGAAGTAGAGTGTTATTGGCTGAAGAAAAGTTTTCCAGATTTTGAGATGATCCTTGAAGTTCAACTTGGTTCATTTCCAACGTCGTCATCTTGACTATAAACTTCTTGTTTTTGTTGTTTCATCAAATCAAATGATGGAAGTGTTCTAAATTTAAGTCATGGTTTGCTTAAACTCGACACCTTCATAAGAAAAAAGTTGTAGATTAATATAAGCAACAAAATTAATATATTCAGTTGTATAAATATTTTTGAACTTTGTATGGCTAAGCTTCCGTTTCTCTAATGTCTAAATCTGTGTTAGTTTATAACAGTGTGATCTCCGATTATCCTGGGTTATCTCTTTGATTTTTACCCTTTAGACAATTAACCATTCGGTATTCTTGATATTTTTGTTTACCTTATAACTTTCTTTTCAACTTTATTTCATTTGTGCCTCGACATTGTCTTATTAAATGACGAAAGCGCTCGGCTACAAATCTCTGCTTATTATTTTTCCTGTGGTATTCACTTATATCATGAAGCTACGTGCATCTAATTTGATTTTCTATATATATATATATATATTAGATATATATATATAATATATATATATATATATATATATAATATATACATACTAAATTCTATTTCAGGGCAATAAATAAAATAAAAAAAAATTTCCGTTCTCTGAAATATCTTGGATTATTGAAAAGAACTCCTTATTCAAGTATTGTTTTGTTGTGAGAGTCAAAGTTCATCATAATATTATACTATATATATATATACATATATATATTATATATAATATACTATATAATAAACTTTTATAAATATATATCATATATAATATATAGTAATCTTTAATTCTCAGTCTCACAATGAAATAGTACTTGAATAAAGGAGCGATTTACTATCAGATATTTCAGAATATGGAAAAATTTTATATTTTGCTTAATTAATCTGAAAATACAATTTTTATCATTGAGTAACTTCTCATGAGATAACAATTCCATACCTGAAATTGACCAATCGTTTCGGACTACACTAAAAATATGAGAGAAAAAAGTAGCTTAATAACGTTCCGTCAACTGAGAAAGAAAATACTTTTAGTATCCAAAAACCTCATCTCCGAAAAAGAAACAAAAGTTACCGCCACATTTACCAAGGGACATTCGTCTTTCCTTTTTCGAGTCTAATCAAGAGTTTGGTGAGTAGGAATTGACATAACCTCTGTCTGGAATGAGTTCTGGTTTTTCCTGAAGTGTATTTCATTCTCTTTTCAAGGAGACTTGAAACAGAAATTTGTGGATGTTATTGGCTTTTATACCTACCGAAGGGGCTGTGTGTTATTGTTTAAGCCATTTTAAAAGTTGGTTGATGTTGCTCTCTTTTTGTTTATTTATTTATTTATTCATTTTAGTTAGAATTTTTCTATGATATCGATACCACGAAAACTTACAGAGATGGAGACAGTTGTTAAAAAAAATGGGGTTTGGACTTTTATTTTGAGCATTGCTTTATCTGCATTGTGAAGATGGATTATAAACAGTAGAAGTATTATGAAATGTAAGTATAACAAGTTTTTAATGTTAGTGCCGATTTACGTCAATAGTAGGAGTAATGTTTCGTAATGGTTTGGCAATGTGCAAAAATAAAGTAAAAAAGGTATATCCGTGAATTTGGAAAATAGGTGGCAGGGAAAAGGTAGGGAAAAGGGGAAAAGGTGGTTGGGAAAATTGAAGGACGGACGGAATATCAGTAGTTAAAAAGGAAAGGGGTTCTGGACGCTCAGGAAAAGGTGGAAGGACGACGTAATGGGTGCACTATCAATTAATTTTAAACTCCTAAAAAACTGTTGTTTCTGTTGAATACTTATACATAAGGGACACAAATCTATCCTGGAAAACAAACATGATATTTCAATGATTCACATTTATAACAGTTAACAAGTGGATTTTAAAAAGGGTTACTGGAAGGAAATTCTGAATATCTATGTGATGATAGGTACCTGATGATAATGATAATGAGAACTTCGCCACATCTTAAATAAAAGATAAAAAAGTATCGTAACTTCAAACCAAGTTGTAAAGTAACGTTTCCTGATAATGTCACAATTTCTATTCGTTGTCGTGTTTACTTTGTTCTTGTTTTCAGTGTTTACGTTGTTCAGTTACATGTTGTGGAATATTTTCTCCAATGGCAATGTGTTCGTGTCGCTGGCCCCCCGCCCACCCCCAAGGCTGAGCAATCAACCTCCTAAAATGAAAATGTCCATTTTTCCTAAAAGTTACGTTCCTGTCTTTCTCAGAATCTAATCGCCTTGTTGCTAGTGACGAAGTCTTTAACCTTTGGTAACGGTGTCATGAAGATAAAGTAATACAATTTCTCTTGGAATCTTTCTAACATTTAAACAGATAATCAAGCCGAAGAAAAGCGTAACTTCTTCGGGAGAGGTGATAATAATAATGATGGTCCTACTTGATATTGAATCATGGAAGATAAAGAAATAAAGTTTCCCCCTGTAACTATCAGAATTGTTATATTTCGTCGTCATTCGACAAATGGAACACGCTGGCGATACAAAGACAAATGCTCGGCAATAAAGTTTACGATTATACCCAGAATTTGGATTGTTATTATGGTGTCACGGAAATATATTCCTTACCTCCTCCTTTAGCGTGATAGTTTATCTTTACATTCATGGCCATGCACTGAAATTTCTAGTGAGTTGTTTATCTGATCATATGTTCATCTAACGAAATATTATGTTTGATATTATGACTCGACGTTTGTCAGGTTCGAATTTATTGTGATTCAATTGAAGTTTATAACCCTCCCTGATGAACACAATCTTTAAATGTTAATATTTTCTTCGAATTGGGGAAAAGATTCCTTGGTACCGGGCAAGTGTCAGTAAGAATGATAAAAAAAAGGTGTATCTGTCATACACCTTTTTTTTTATCATTCTTACTGACACTTTGCCCCGATGTCAAGCTGTATAGAATTTCTCAAATGCAGGAATGACGCTATTTGTCAAAAGAAGTGCTGAATAGAAGGTGCATGCATACATACGTATACATATGTCTATCACATGTATGCATGAAACCTTCTATTCAGCACTTCTTTTAGCAAATAACGTCATTCCTGCATGTGAGAAATTCTATATAGCTTGACATCAGGGCGAAGATGATGCGTTCAAAACGCGATGCATTTTATCGTTTTATCTTTCTAAATGGCATTTTCCAGTTGAGAGGAAATTGTGGAATACTTTGCAGTTTTCCATATGGTAATATAACTGCTGACTACAAACATTTCGGACAAATCTTCGTACTCCCCTGATTCTCCACGGTTGCTACAAAATTGCTCTTAAATACGAGAATTTGCTCGTAGTGCGCCAGTGAGAAATCTGATAACAAAAGGACGGGATAGCGCATCACCAAGATGGCTTTCCACTTTTAAAAAGCTTTCTGACACTCCATTTGAATGTTAACATCCTTTGTGAGGGGATCGGATGTATCTGAAATATTCTTTGCAAACGTAAGATATTTATTATCATATCATATAAAGTTCCTTATGTCCCTTCTGTTCTTTGGTGTAAGGAAGTCCATTACTGACCGGAGATTGGCTTCCTGAGGTGCAACATTACGAGATCCAACCGCATGAATAAGGTAAATTACCTTTGCCTCAGCAACTCGTACCTTCGAAGGCTAACTGCCAGACCTACTTTCCTTAATACCTTTAACTCCTTGATCTATTCAGAGTAAGTAGATCAGTCATCATTGAATATGGATCATCGATGTAGAGTATGTACACTAAAAGTCCTAGTAATGGTGTTCATAAGACTCTATAAAGGGAACCTGAAGACTATCTGAAAAGCATTTTTAATCTAATTGTCAGTTACCATTGCAAAGGCCACATGTACAGGATATTATTTTTGATATACAGTACTCTCATGCGATGGAGCTCTCGTAAATTAAGCGTAAGATTATTACCTGCTAAAATTTACATTGCAATGATAGTCGTTACCCGCTTCAGGCTGTGAGGAAAAGGGTAGACGTTCTCAATGTGAAAATTAAAGATAACGACATAAGATCACTTTAATCTTCCAACGCTCATATTCGACGTATATTCTGAGAGAGAGAGAGAGAGAGAGAGAGAGAGAGAGAGAGAGAGAGAGAGAGAGAGAGAGAGAGAGAGAGAGAGAGAGAGAGAGAGAGAGAGAGTGCAGCTGAAGTCTGAATGGCCGTCAGAGATTATTACCACATATATGGTAATGTTAGCTACTGTTCTGGTCATCATTTGGATTTCTTGATCGAAATACATGGATGACCAAACTTTACCAATACACAAAAATATGAATAGAGTAAAACATTTGACATTTCGTAAGGTTGCAGTTTATGCCCCGCACAGGTCATCGTGTTTTTCCTTGACATCCTGAACCAGCCCTTTACCTTGATCTAATGTTTAATAATTAAATTGGCTCTTTATTGGTTAAAAAAGGTACTTTTAAAGGTATATGAGTCGTGAAAGAAATCTTAAAAGATTATAGGGTAAAAAACTCATGTTAAACGATAATAAGTGTAAGATTCCAGAATCTTAGAAACTTTATAGTACTACAATACATTTCCTTAAAGCTTCTGGTTTTAGACTTAAAAGAAACAAAAGAAGGAAATTAAACACAATACCACAATTTCAGAGATAGATGACCTCAGATCGAAGTGGAATTAAGAAAATAAACTTCGTTCTATGCTTTCAAGCTGGAAACATGGAAGGAATCAACTTTCCAAGCAGTGACACCTGTCGTAGACTTGCAAAGCATGTCACTGATGTTTGAAAATAGGCCTAATAATGGGGTACCTACAATAAAAATGCATTACGTACAAACACTATTACACTGACCAAGAGCCACAATAAAGAACGCAAGATTTTATCGTTTGACAAATGTAAAAGTACCAATTAAAACAGAGAGACAAATGTAAAAACACCAATCACATCAGATGCAAGTGGTACTAGATGCCTCAACTTAGGAATACTAAATGGTGTGGCTACTCCAGGAAGACGGTTCTTTCACGCCAAAATGCTGAAAATTCATTGCTTTTAAAAAAAACGGCCATTAACGTTTTTCAAGAAACATATTAAAATAGACTTAAAATTTGATGAAGATGATAATTCGACACTCGCAAACCTCTCAAGGCTGATTATCTATCTTTCGTGACACCAGCTCAAGAGTACTAAATGATTTCTGTATATATATGAAAGAAATGGTTAAGAAAGGGGCTTGTTAATTACATTAGATTTCGAAAATATTGTAGTAATTTGAAATAAGTAATGGGGGAAAAAATAAGAGACATCTGATTCTCATCTAGATCTATAACAAAAGTCTATGATACGTAAGATAACAGACAAATTCGCAAACATAAAGAAAACAGCGTCTCCTCTAATGTTGTGAGCATTCCGTACCTGAGCATCAGGAAATTTGAATTTTGGTGGTTAATTTGAATAGCATAGTCCTATTGTGACTTTACAAATTCATTATTTCAAAAATGAAACTCCGAAAGGCATCCCTCCGGAATACGAGCTTTCAGAAAAATTAAGTATCATGGCTGTGTCTTTTCCTGTTATTTTTCTGCAGATCTGTTAGGCCTTCATCCGCCCACCCTCTACCAAATCCTTTGAACGCCAAAAGTCGATATCTGGGTCTCCTGAACGGCTTAACTGATTTCGATTAAATTTGGCACAATTAGAGACCTTAGTGGGAAATAACTAAAGCCAGAGTTTCATCCTGGTCGGTTGAATATTGTCAGAGTTATAAAGGATCAAAGTCAGGTTTTTTGTGTACTCCCGATGGCTGGGCATTACTAACCGCCAACTACCGTGGCGGCTGATGCAGGAAAAAGCGAAAATAGCGTGAGTGTATATTTAAATGCCTTGCATTCTGATGAAGGTCTAGACACCCACGCGCATGTGTTGCTATCAGCGAAATGAAAGGTTAAAATATATTCATGATTAACTTGAAAAGGAATGAAATTTGAAAACGCACATTGAAGCTAGAAAAAGTCTTCAGTAAAATTAAAACATCAGCTATTTAGGATTAATGCAGGTGTGAATCGGAGCTGAATCTCAATAGAGCTTGAAAAATGACTGTTCACCACTTACCATAGGGAAAGGATGGACCAAAGTTGTCATTTCTGGCAATTTCGTACAATTAGTCGTGCTTCATCCTGGTAACTTGCATTGGAAGCAAACAGAATTCGTAGGAAAAGGGAACAGTCCTAGAAAACCAAGAAGATAGTTAACAATGTCAGCGTGAATAACACTCCAGTTAAACTGATACTTTCATGAGGCAGGCGCTGAAGGGAATAATTCTCCTTCATTGCTGAAGGACTGCACAGGACAAGAACATTCTCCAGCTGTGTACTGACTTTCGCACAGCGGGAGGTGGCCGGGGATAACAAGGGCTTTCAGATAGAATTTGATTTTCTCTGTTATAGCACCTTATTCCATATAAACGGTTCCTAAACAGGCTCAAGAAAAGCGCCTTGTTCCTCTTTCCCTCACTATGAGCGTTATTGGGTTAGGATATAACATTTTATACAACCTGGCTCTAATTTGTTGGGCATATTTGCAATATCCAATACCCTTGTTGGCCTTCGAGGGCCAGAAGGAAAAATTTCCATATCTTCTAGTATGAAAACAATGTTTGCGGGCAGATCTATTTTATATGAAAAATTGAAACTTGCCAAAACTTTTGTTTATTTCAAGAAAGGGTTGAATTCTCACCAAGGAGATGTCCAGAACGCAGAAGATGAGGAAAAACCTTCAAGAACACACAGCCAAAGTTTCCGTTTTCTTACCAAATATGCAAAAATGTGATATCCACTCTATTACACATACCATTCCCCAAAAAGACGCCTACGATACAGCTAAGTGATTTCGTGAGGACTACCAGACAAAGGAGTAATACTATCAGAGATTTGCTAATGCAGACAAGAGCTTCTTATGAAACTTTTGGATTTTTCTTACAGAAACTGAGATCTCTTATTGTGGTGTTTTATAATGTCTGACATCTTTCAAACAGCTGAAGTTGCAATTTATGGAGGGAGTTTTAGAAGGTCTTCGAAAATTAAGTGCAGGAATGATGTAGTCATCGAATAGCGCTGCATGAAGTTACTTATATTTAAAAGTAATATAAACGGGAAGAACGATAAAATCTTTGATCTAGTTTCTAAGTAGAATAGTAGTCTTTTGAAAAGAAATAATATCTTCTCATATGTTTCCGGTACCATTTATACACAGGGGTGTGCATGCGTATGTGTGTATATTTACCAATTCAGAATCTGTAATATCTGCAGTATCACAGCAATAGCACCAGAACAATATCCTGGGTAAAAGAACAAAACAAACAATAGTTAGAAAGCTTCCGACTCTCTCTCTCTCTCTCAGAGTAAAACTTTCGAGTAAATACGCTAACGAATAACAGAATGCAGTTACGCATCTATTGAACCTGACTGTGTTTGTACAGCAGGCTATAGTTCGCTGTACGTCGTTAAAAGAAATTTAATGGTCTCTTGTTGGTACAGCTTTGAAGTGTATTTTCTTGGTGTTATCGAGAAATGTTATTGGATTTCGGTCGTTATAAATATTTCTTGGTTTCCTCTTTCTTTTCTTCCACATGAAGGCTGAGTATGTTTTCATGTTGGGAGCGAGAATAACCCTGAGAATTCATCCCTGCGACCGAGTTGCTTCCTCTGATTTTCTTTAATTTTTCAGTTCATAAAATCTTTATAAAGGGCAATGGTGCAATGTTATCGGAAAGCGAAAGGATTAATCATTATCAGGGGTTGAAGGGAAATCTAAACCAAACTGCTCTTTGGTTTATCGTACCCAAAATTGTAAAATTCGCCTTTAGGCTGTAAACAAATATGATATTGCGATCTTCACTGACACTTTCAGTGCTAAGCAAATATCTAAATTTTTCGATCTATCTGGCGATAGATTGGAATGTTTTCTCGGGACTTCAGTCGAAATCCTTTCGTCAAACAGAACTTGTCGATACCGAATAAAAGAATACAAGGTATATAATACCTGTAGTCCCAGTATGCTCTAAAGAGAAACTCGCCTTTTTTATTCTCTTGAAAAGGAAATTGCTATTGTGGACAGAATTAAACCAATTTCTAAACCCTTGTCTTAGTTTCTATCCAAGTAGGTCTGGGTCTCCCAATTCTTCTGGTGTACGGAAGAGTACACTAAACTCCCCTGGGTTGTCCGAATTATATGTCCAAGCCATCTCCATCTCTCTTTCATCAATGCCTCGTCTAGTATATATTTGGAACTTCCGTCATTTCCCTTTTGGTATCATTTTTCACACTCTTACAGGTCTTTTCTCAAGTTCACAAAATGTTTTAGATACAATGTCATTGGTATGCCATGATTCATGTCCCTACAGCAATACAGATCATGCCAGACTTATGTATAATCTTACTTTAGAATTCAGTGGCAGGTCCTTTTATTTCTATATGTCATTCAGCCAGGATATTTGTTTAGACTTTCACTAAATTTGATTTATGAGAACCTGTGATTTTCCTGTTAAGAGCACGTTAGTGACTGCGTAGGAGATCCTACTGAAAAATGCTTGCAGCCCTCCTTCGATCTCTAGCTCCACTTACTTTTTAGTCTATTACATTACCTCCATTCCTCCGCCTCTTCTTCAGTCTTTCTGTCCAGCTTCTCTAACTGTTGATTCTTTTCGTAATTGTGGATTTTTCACTTGTAGATCCTTGTAGCCCATCTAGATGGATGCGTTGAAAAACGAATTTTTTAACACGAAGCTGCATCACCAACGTGTTGATGGGGCAGAGCCATTTCATTATGCAGCTCAGTGATGCACCAACATTCAGAGGGGGAGGATGTCCGCTCGCCACCACCCGCCAAACCCCTTGAGTGGACAAGGACTAACACTACATTTTATTGAATTACTGAAGGAACATCAAATGCAAGCATTAAAAGATGAGAAACATCGGGAGTGCAAGCTTGGAAACTATAAAATCAGAGTTATCGAGTTTTGTAAAATGTACATTGCGAAATGAAGACATTACTAAAAACCTGCACAGCCTGAAGACACAATTCTACAGGGAAATGTCTGCAATCAAAGCATCACAGAAGTCTGGAGCTGGCACAGAAGATCTCTACACTCCGAAGTTATGGTGTTTTGATGAGCTGAGTTTCCTGTAATAAAAAAATATTTGTGTACTTTGTACCTATATTTGAACCTTTTAATTTCAAATAATCCTCCCTAAGGACATTATAGATGGCGTCACAGGTTTCGGGGATGATTAGACCGAGGCTCTGTTTTGAAATCCTGGTTGAATATTGGAGGCTTGCATACGATCCTCCAGCTGCAAAAACGAGCTCCTGGTGATATGCTGTCTCGAAAGCTGGTGTCCTGCTTACAAATATATGGTTCAATTTTTTTTCCCAACAATTTATAAAATGCAAGGATTGGCCTTCTTGTATAATTTTCAAAGTCTGTTGGATTTTCGACTTGTAGCTCCAAAATATTTCATTGAAGCTTCCCTTTAGAGGTCGCCGAGAAAGCCATTGCTTACACCACAAGGTTCTACGTTTCTTCCTCAAAAGTTTCTTTTTTGCAGCACACAGAGCAACTACACCCCACAGTAGAGTCTCCTGGCAAAGTACATCATCGGCAGACATCCTGCCGTTGAAAGCTGAACTGCGAGAACAAGTGAGCAGTGTTGCAGTACAGTTTGGCCGCTATTAATTTTTTTCAACACCACTACTGCATCACGTAGCTGATACATGATGGCATAGTGTGTACCATGCTTTAGGCACTGAATGGCCGAGAGTGCCCCAGTGTTTGGCTTGACAGACTAAATCTCAAAAAGTTAATATAATGAAGTACAGAATGGTTTCATTAGGAAACAATGGAAGGGAAGCTGTAAATTCGTAAAAACGATAGAAATTTTATTTCATTACTATTATTATCTAAGAACTGTAAGAAAGAAATAGGTCTGGAGCAGATCAGAAGCTGATCACTTTTTGGATCAGGTGTTTTGTCACTGATTTAGGATTGAATCGATGGATGCGCATAAGACAACAGTTTTCCAGCAAGAGTAATCATAAAACGTATGTGTTCGTGAATCACACTGTTCCGTTAGTGACAAATTCCTATTTGGCCTTTGGAGTCTAGAAGTGACACATAACCTTTATCTCTCTTTATGCACTGGCCCCATTAGTGGAATTTACACGCCAAGCATTAAGTCTATCTCGGAATATTCCGAAGTTTAGGAACTTTGAGCTTTAACCTTGCTGGACTGGTGGTATAATAGTCGGCCGGAGAGACAGTGTCAGGTAGGGCATATAAGTCATTCGATGCCCTTGGCAGTGAACTGTAGGAATAAAGTTATCATTATTTGGAAAGTAAATCCACAGTAATATGCCTGTTTAATTTTGTTATTTAAAAGATATACTGCAGAAAGCTTTCGATGACCTGCTGTATATATTTTAAATAACAAAATCAAACAGACATACTACTGTGGATTTACTTTCCGATTTTATTGACTCATGTGATTGTGAGTTTTCTTTGAATTATCATTATTATTATTCCTATTAATGTTGTTGTTAAAATAAGACCGAGGTAATTGGCAATTGAATTTAAAGGATTAAGAGCTTCTCACAAAAATGTAAAGGTAATCAAAGCGGTTATCACAATGTTCTTCTTATTGTCAGATTCTTGTTCACAATTTCACATGTATTTTGTACTATTTTTTCATACATATTTATCTAATATGTAAAAGTCTGCAAATCCTGTTTTATGTAATCGATTAATATTATTTGCATTTCATAGAATACTGAAGTTTAACAATAATGCATTGACTGTATTTAGTGCTAAACCTTCAAATAGTCTATCAAAAAGGACTAAAATTATCTCAGTTGCCAATCCAGTATCGAGCACTCGCTTCTCTAGTCGTTCAGGTAAAAACATTCTTAACCTTTCATCATTAGCCAGTATTATTAAGATATCCAGTCCTCATGGCCTGTCTATTAATCCCTCATCTTGAGAGACAGGTGTCTCTCTTCTCCCGTGCATTTTTTTTTACTTCCTGCAAGTATACCCGATTATTCTGAGGGCGTTCCGTTATTCAAGATCACTCCCACACTCTGTTATGGCAGATTGGGACTGACGCTCTTGCTCTCTCTCTCTCTCTCTCTCTCGGCCGTGTCAGGTGACGAGCCTGACATTTAGACTCACCCTCCTTTGACTTATAAGAAGGTTCAGAGTTATTTCCATTTTGTTTTCAAGGTATCAAATGCCAATAGCGTTAAAATGGAAAGGTTCAGCAATGAAAACAGAAAGAAATGGAAAGTAAAAGTATCCGGGCTAAGATTTATAATAGAGATTGTGTGTGTTTTACCTATGATATCAGTTACACGTCCCAGGATCAAGAAGTTGCCTCACCGCGGCCCTCCAGCCCCATTTACACACACACACACACACACTCATAGAGAGAGAGAGAGAGAGAGAGAGAGAGAGAGAGACATTTTGTTAAATTATATCTATGAATACACTTAACGTCACGGCGCCAAATGTCATCGCAGTACCGTGAAGTGGAGAGCAGCGAAGAATTCCAATATCTCCTTTTGTCATTGAGACACACACACACTCACAAATATATATATATATATATATATAGTATATATATATATATAGATATATATATATATATATATATATATATATATATATATTAACATGGGGGAATTATCCCTCCATGCATTTATAAGAAGGTAAGCGTGGACACGAAACGGAAGGCAGACCTCCACACCCATTTCATACACAGGCTCTCTCTCTCTCTTTCCCGGCAAACACCCCTCTCTCTCTCTCTCTCTCTCTCCACCTCTTCTCCATTCTAGGTAATGAAAATGAGAGAGTTGCATCATAACATAACGTTTATTTACAATAACTAAATCAATTAACTAAGTAATCCAGTCTTACAGACTAACTTAAAATAACTCATTGTCAAGTCACCCCAAAAGGTCCACACCTTTCCCTGGGAACTCTGTCCCACCGAAATCCAGAACCGTCCATTCCCAACCGGATATCACTCAATGATAAATAAAAACCACTTTGGCATCTGCCATCATGCTTGGCCTTCCTCCCCGAATGTCTGTGCAAGTCTTCCCATAAACTTGGCATTATGAATAGAAGAGGCGCACACGCACAATACGAATGCACCACTTCGACAACGCCTTGCGTTCTAGCTGCATCTAGTTTCACAAAGGCACTTTGGGAAGAGTTCATAAACTGTCGTACATGACTCGACGAACTAAGCATTTTTATCTCACGCCATCCCCCAGAAAACTCATTCATCAGCTACTCTCAGGTCGTTATCTCTGCACTGTCCTCCACATTCCACAGGTTACAGAGAATGCACGAACAATATATATTAATCAAACCCTATGTCTTACAGATTGCTCGGGCCTCGCACCATATGCTAGCTCCCCGCCTAGCAAAAACTTGCTTATATAATACAAAACATTGGCCGGCTTAAATAAAATAAGAAAAACTGCACGTCTCTGGCATTATAAAATAAAGTCTTATCACGCTTTATCCCAATAACACAAAAAAGCATTTTCTCTCATATTTCCTGCATTAGGATTCTTGAATATCCCTCTTCGCTTGTCTGCAAGTAGCTGCACAGACAGCAACAGGCTATAGCAGGCTGTAGCAACTGTAGGAAGACGGAATGCCTCCCTCATCGTAGAAGACTCTCACGGCTTCTTGTAGATCCCCAAAAAAACACGCTGTAGAATTCTCTCGAACACCCATCATGGAAATACTTGTAATCACCATGGGCAACATGGCAGCAACCTCTCTTCACGGCTGGTGGACGTCTTGCTGGTGTCGGGAACGACTTTTGGGCGTTAGTATGTCAGTTCAAGTCTCTGGTCAATCTAAGAAAATTAACCCAACATACTACTTCTATACACAATGATCTCAAAAAGGTCAGAATACTAACTGAACGTCTCCCAATTAACTTCCCTTAAATTGATGACTACTAAATGATAAGTCATTATCGCAACTCTCTAAGAAAAAGAAACATCAAGTTCTTCCAATTCAATTCTCCAAACTCGCACATCAGCACACACACAACTCAGAAAATCACAGCAACTCCCGGAATTCTGCACTCACATTTCGAACTCGAATGTGCTCACACACAAAAAAAGAAAAAAATTCGCAACGAGCCCAAGAAAGAAAAGAATCAGTAACACCCAGACCCAAAAAATATTCTCGCAAGCTGATATTTAAACAACCCACAAAATCAGTAAAAACCTCCAACTTTTAACAGCAAAAACCCCTTTACTGCTCAATAATTAATCACAATGAGACTTAATGTCAAACTCCCATTTCGTAAACAATAACCCTCGAAAAATACACCTCCGGTAAAAACCAAATCTCCCGTCCAAAAAAGAAATGTTATTTAAGCTCAATCCCTAATCATATCTCCATAGGAAAAGGAAGAAAAATAATAAAAAAAAAGAATAATCACAAGTAGATTTCCCAATCACAAAATACATAATACATGATAAAATATGCATAACTCCCGCGTTTTCCCCAAGAAATGCTCCATGTAAAGTTATGGAATTTGCCAGAAAGCAAACTCTCACACATGCGCTTTCGTGAAATGCTATAGCTAACATTTCCAGATATTGCAAAAATTCTGATCTGTCACCATCAGAGGAAAAGAAACAGCACACGCTCATCACATCGCTTGTCAGCAGAAAAATCACCTGCGGACGCATGCTCAAACAACAGCACAAAAATTGTCTAGTAAGACACATAAGTTTGGAAACTCATGATTCTCAAGAAAAAAGGTCTAACTGACAACATTTCACAGAATTAACTCCAAGATATGACTAATGTGTTCAAAAATTGTCTCGAAGACTTATTCTCTCAACATGACTTTTCCCAAATTATATTTCTCCAAGAATAACACATGTGAACATGAAAAATGCACACACATCTCCATATGACTCGTAATGCAGTAATGCCACTCGCCTCTAAATAGTCACGAAATCAAAAAAGAGAACCACAGAAATCTTCTCTTGACTCGAAAAAACTCCCATAACCACAAAAAAAAGGGTTACCCGCCCAAGATTAATTCCAACTCCATTATGAGACATCATATCAATAATAACACCACTCCGGTTATAGAAATATTTCCTCCATTTGGTTAATAACCAACCCCCTTATATTATTCTCTTATTTCTCCAATAGCCACATGTCAGTAAAAACAAAAACACCACTCCAGGAATAGAGAATAATCACCTCTATTTCGGCAAATACAAAATATTTACCTCTATTTCCACAATAACTCCTGTGGAACAAACAAGGCTCCAAAAATATATCTCCAAAAAATGTGCACTCAAGGCATCTAACTCACACACTCCCAAATATTGCCCCATAATCTCAAATATGTGTCTCCACTTTGCCAACAAAGATGGCTGCAAAATAATTGAACTAAACATAGCTCATACCACATTGGCAAATATCAAAAATGGCCAAAAATATATATCTCCCACATATTATATCTCAAATTATAACTCCAAAATAATATATACCTCCAATTATCTCAATTATAACTCCAATTCTCCAGAGAATAACTCAATGTTATAGTAAAAACTATAAAAAACTCACTCATTTAGCATAACTGCTAAAAAAGGCAAAAATCGGCAAATAAAACTGCCTAGAAAATTCTAGAAAAAACCACCAATGTGCCACAAGTCATTATAACAGAACTCCAAATTCACAGTGTCTAAGCAAAGACTTCCCCATATGCACTACGACATAGCCATTAGAAAACTTAACCAAGTTTCCTATCTCTCACAAAGTTGCCACAATACAAACGTAAGGGTATTGGCAAGAAAAAACTCACAATTTCTGGAACACAAATATCCAGAGAAAAAATGTAGTGCCATTACGTATGCATTCAAAACGTGTGCAAAAATTCTCCCCACCCATACTCTATAGCATCAAATAGCTAAACACGAACACGTTCTCTTAAATGACTCTAAGTCATGAACTGAGATAATATTCACACTAACTGGAAGAGAAAAAACAAATTCAAATTCACCCATGGTAAAAACTTGTTGTCCAGCGATGGCTAATTTCCAAAAAAAAGGAGAAAAGAAAAATCAACGGCACCATTAACTATCTCCCGTAACTCACTAGATGTCAAGCAATTATCTGCTGAAACACATAAAAAAAGAAAAAAAAACTAAAATAATGTGTTGTAGTTCTTCCCCATAATCACAAAAGATTTCACATCCCTGACAGCATTAAAAACACCCACGTATTAGTACATAAAAATCAGTATCAGAAAATGATCATTATCACAAAATCACCAAAAAAATTGCTATCATCAAAATCATCAGTATCAGTACAAAATTATCACCAATGTTAATGCTTGTCCATTCTCAAAAATTCAGCACAAAATTCAGCAAAATCCCACACAATTCACCAAGATTCAGCCAGATTCATCAAGATTCAGCAAAACTCATCCCCGTGAATCACTGAAAATATTCTCCAAAGTTACAAAACTGAACAAATAATTAACACAAGACTTCCTCCCATTAATCATTGTAATAATTATCCTGAATAATTATCTGTAATAATTATTAAATAATCTCCCATGAAATATCTCAAATCTCTCGCAAAACAATTCTCCCGTAATGATAATTATACTTAAGCAAACCTCCCGTGACACATCTCAAGTATACAATTATTAATAATAATAATAACTCTTCATAGCAATAATCTCAAGTAAGGGTGAAATTCAAATAGCATACAACAGTATTGCTGAATCTAATGACATACAATTTCTCCAGCATGCAACACCATGACATAACACCATTGCCACACAACACAGATACAACACCAATCATCGGCATTTCAAAGTAATTTCTCCAACACAATAAAAAAAATAATCTGTGTATCCCCCTTATATTTGTGTCTTTCAAGGCACAAAGAAAACATATAAACATCCCGTGCATGTTAAACTACTTTTTCCCTCATTTTCGTAAAAGAAAAATCTCCTTTTATTTCCTTTTCTCTTCATCAAGGGAGAGAAAAAAAAAAATCTCTTTTCTAAAAAAAAGACTCTACGGGCATTTCACTTCATCAACTAATCAATCAGCTGATATCTTAGCATTCAATGTCAAGGCCAGATCCATCCCCAACACTAAGAAAAAAAAAGGAAAAGGGGGAAGTTCACCCACACTGAGAAAAATTTCTCCCCCCCTGAGAACAACCCCTCAGTCGAGCAGCAGAACAGCCCGAGGCATACCAGTAGTATCCCCATCTCGCAATACCCTCCCCTGCACTATCTCTCGAGTGAGGCTAGTGGTACCATGCAACTACCCTCCCAAGGATGCCGTACACCCTCGCAATGCAAGGCGCCTCTCTGCAGAAATGTGCTGAGCCCTTAAAATTGTGGCCGCTCTGTGTCACTAAGCCAAATAGCTTATATAAGCACAGTTCCCATGCATAGAAAAATACACTCCTATGTTTTAAACAAAGCGAATGCATACGTCTATTATAAACACGTGCAAATAAAGAAAACACGTCACTATGGGGAAAGAAAAAATTGTTTTGAACTCTTTAACCAATCCCATAACCCTGAAATATTTAAACAAAAAACAAAAACCCACTCCTTTTTGATAAACAATAGTTTAACACTCACCACTCCATAATGGGAAAAAAGAACTCGAAATTCTTCGTAAAAACGCGGTAGTGATATAACAACGACCGCCGCACAGGTATCTCGGAAACACTCGTCATTGCACAAGCAAAAGTCACACTGGGTGCGCTCACTGCTTCAGGCTGACTCCCTGGGTGGGAAAAAATGCTGAGTCCCATAAAAATCCTTTTCCCTCCCTTTAGCACAGTTAATCAGACAGACATTTTCTCATTTTTTTCACTAAGTAAACTGAAAACTAACAGTTTAAAAACGACTTTTCCACAATCCCACAAAGCTTTGTCGTTCGAAAACTATCGCTAAGTCACGACCCCTTTTTATTTTTCTAACTGGCCACTCATATCTCTACATTGGCGTTCCTAGCATAAAAAAAGAAAGAAGACTTTCTATATCCCTTCTTTAACCGTCTGCCACCACTATAACATGGGGAAACCGCCATGTATTTCATACGGTAAGCGTGGACACGAAAACGGAAGGCAGACCTCCACACCCATTTCATACACAGGCTCTCTAACTCTCTTTCCGGCAATCACCCCATCTCTCTCTCTCTCTCTCTCTCTCTCTCTCCACCTCTTTCTCCATTCTAACAGGTAATGAAAATGAGGAGTTGCATCATAACATAACGTTTATTTACAATAAACTAAATCAATTAACTAAGTAATCCACTCTTACAGACTAACTTAAAACAACTCATTGTCAAGTCACCCCAAAAGGTCACACCTTTCCCTGGGAACTCTGTCCCACCGAAATCCAGAACCGTCCATTCCCAACCGGAATATCACTCACTGATAAATAAAAAAAAACACTTTGGCATCTGCCATCATGGCTTCGCCTTCCTCCCCGAATGTCTGTGCAAGTCTTCCCATAAACTTGGCATTATGAATAGAAGAGGCGCACACGCCACATACGAATGCACACTTCGACAACGCCTTGCGGTTCTAGCTGCATCTAGTTTCACAAAGGCACTTTGGAAGAGTTCATAAACTGTCGTACATTGACTCGACGAACTAAGCATTTTTATCTCAAACGCCATCCCCAGAAACTCATTCATCAGCTACTCTCAGGTCGTTATCTCGCACTGTCCTCCACATTCCACAGGTTACAGAGAATGCACGAACAATATATTAATCAAAACCCCTTATGTCTTACATATAATAACCCAATATATATATCTAATATACTTTAATATAATTAATTATATATATATTAATAGATATATATATATATATATATATATATATATATTATATATATATAGATATATCTTATGATATATATGCCTATATACTATATATATATATCTCTATATATATCTCTACTATATCTATTATCTCTCTGTGATCTATATAGCTATATATATAAGTATATTAGTAATCTATATATATATATATATCTTTATATAGATATATATATATATATATAAAGTGCGTGGTGTGTGTGTTTATGTAAATAAAGATTTTGCCACGAAGGAAAAAATGAAAAGCGAGATAGCCGAGCACTTTCGGTTTAGTGCGACCCTTACTCAGTTGTGCCTGAGTAAGGGTCGCACTAGACCGAAAGTGACTTGGCTATCTCGCGTTTTCATTTTTTCCTTAGTGGCAAAAACCTTTATTTATACATAGCATCACGTTTTATATACTTCGCGATCAAGTTATTCATATATATGTGTATGTATATATATATATATATATATATATATTCCACCAGTAATACCTAGATAAGAGGGACAGTCACCACAGCTATACATGGAAAAAGGACAGTCACCACAGTAATAACTGGAAAAAAAGAAACAGACAGTGCAGTAATACCTGGATAAAAGGGACAGATTGCTTAGTAATACCTGGATAAAAGGGACAGAGAGTAAAGTTATACCTGGTTAAAGCTAAAGACAGAATAGTAATACCTAGATATAGGAGCCAGTTACCACAGTAATGCCTGGATAAAATAGATAGACAGCTAGTAATACCTGGTTGAAGGTGCCAGACAGCACAGTAATACCTGGATAAAAGGGACAATCACCACATTAATTCCTAGATAAAAAAGGGTCAGACAGAACAGCACTGCCTGCATATAAGGGACTTACACCATGTAATTTTGCGATAAAAGGGAAAGTCATCACAGTAATACCTGGGTAAAAGGGACAGTCATCACAGTAATGCTGTTAGTTCACTCACGACTGTTCGAAGGGTGAACGTTCGCACGAAAAAGTAGAACTGTCAGTCGGACTATCAACAAAAACCCTTCACTTCTCCCTTCCCCTTTCCCTACACCTCCTAACTCCAACCCTCTTCCCTCCCCCTCCCAATCCCTTTTCCTGTTTCACTCAACCTATACGTAGAATGTCATTTAGAGCTCTCCCGGGCAGCGCCGGGTTGGTCAGCATAGGATTATAGGCTGTAAACAGAGATGTTCATTTACCTGAGATGTGTCTGCATGCAACATGGTTAGCAGGTATATATATATATATATATATATATATATATATATATATATATATATATATATATATAGATAGATAGATAGATAGATAGATAGATAGATAGATATTCTTAGGATTATAGGCTGCCAACAGAAATGTTCTCATACCTGAGATGTTTTTGCATCCAATATGGGGTTACTGTTCATAATACATAATAAGAAAGGGGGCTATCTCAAATTTGGCTTAATTGAAGCTTTAAGGGAAAATCAGTTCTAACTTGATTAGTTATGCTTACATAAAATCAGAAGGGTAACATAAGGGAACTCTAAGCACTGGCTCCTCGGCAACTTGTTTACATTAATTGACAAACAAGGGTGCCACCAACATCTCAGATTATACTCTGAGAGAATCTCTTAAAAGATGATTAATGTCTTATAATGGCACCTCGGATTATGTTGCATACACAGACAAAGTGCCACAATTACGTTGCTTACATCCTAAGGAAATCTTCTCAGAGTTGAATGATGAAAGGGCAAGAACCGTGGGACAGTAGAGTGACACCTCTTCTGCAACATAGAAAGTTTACCTAGTGTGCTGAAGGCTGAGGAAGGAGTCATCCAAGATCAAATACAATGCAAACTGGGAGTGATACTTATGAGCAATTTAACACAACTAACGCTAACACCAATTTGTTAAGGCCTTTAAGAGGATTGCAAGAGAGGAAATGAGGAAATGAGCTGTGGGAAACACAGTTGGAGATGTTGCCGGAATGACTATCGAAACCACACATTACCTGAATTCCTGGGAGAAGGTGTCTTGAATGTATAGAGCCAGTTGGAATCTTCGTCAATAGGGACATCAACGATTGACACTGATGTGACACTGGTTCGGTCAACCATAGACAGAAAGGTGTTCTGTGGGTTGTCGGCAGGTGTCGATCGACAAGGAAGTCTGCAATCGATTGGGGTCTGCCCAATACTGCTTCCGCTTGACCTCTAACCTCCTTATATGCATTCCGTTCCCGGGCTTTTTGGTTTGGCCTGGCTCGGGTCCGGAGGAGCACTACTAACTATACTCGGGCCCTCTGTCGATTCAGGTGTTCTGCCCTTATTTTTCGGTTTGCCTGGAATATGGAGAGCATCTCGGCAGAAGGGAGGATTCAGCAGTAATTGGGACATTTGATCTGAGGTCGTTAAGCGGGAAAGAGGGTCTAGGATGGACAATAAACATAGCGAATCGAGGTGCGGCCCAAAAGTGCTTCTGTTTGAGCTGCTGGGTTCTATTGTGATTATGTATTTGTTGGGAAAATAAAAATGTTGCAAAGCAGAGGGCTCAGTAAGAGTATTCGTTATTCATGAATAATCTTAGAAATATATATATATATATATATATATATATATATATATATATATATATATATATATATATATATATATATATATATATATATATATATATATATATATATATATATATATATATATATATATATACACACATATATATATATATATATATAGATATATATATATATATATATATATATATATATATGTACATATATATATATATATATATATATATATATATATATATATAGATATATACATATATATATATATATATATATATATATATATATATATATATATATATATATATATATATATATATATATATATATCGATATCCGGTCATTTCCAACCTCCCGTGTTTGTGTGAAAAGACAGTATTTTCCAAGCTAATCATAGCTGGACTACCTCTCTAGTTATAAGCCAGCCACATTTTTTAATATAAATGTGGAAAAGATGATATATTTATGTAAGTGTTTCATTATAAAAGGAATTAAATTTAACATACGTTCAGCGAGGTTTGTTTCCAACTAAGATTTGAATACACATATGAATACGTAATTTAATTTTAGGAACAATTTTCCTTTAGATGCTTAATATCCCTTGCGAATTGTTGGAAGCTGCCCTAAAGTCTTTCGAATAAACGTTGCTGCTTCCTCCTCCACATCTGAATTGCTCGGGCGTGTAATGATTTCTAAAGAAAGCTCTTGTAAAAATACTCGAAATAGATTTCAGCACGTGAGCGACACAAGATGTTCCTCAATATCCTTCTGTCGGCAACAGGACCCCACGAGAAAACTTTCAAGAGAAGCGTCATCAGAGAAGTTCCTTTATTTTCCCTGCAAAGGAAACAATGGTCTGTGTTGTTAAGTGACGCAATGTTGTCATTTTGTTTTCAGAGGGAATGAAAATCCTGAACGTTAACGCCGCTCACTGATGCAAGAAGAGCAAGGGGATGGTGCAACACAAATGTAAAATTATCAAATAAACAAATAAAACTTGCGCTGAAGTTTCTTCGGAGAAATAGTTTTCTGTGCAGCGTGTCTGCTGTATGGTACGCTCAGCCAACGGCCCATTAAACTCTCAGCAACGGGCCATGAAACTTTCAGCCACGACGCTGCTGAGTGGTCTGTGTTGTTGGCAGCTATAGCGGTGGCAGACACACGAGCTTGCAAAAAAAAGAAGAAAAGAAAGAAAGAAAAAAAAGAAAGAAAGAAAGAAAGAAAAGAAAAGAAAGAAAGAAAGAAGAATATATATATATATATATATATATATATATATATATATATATATATATATATACAACACACCGAGCTGTTAAAATAGTAAGTGGTTTGATTATCAAACTCGCTTGTCTATATTACTGAGTTAAATCCTTATTGAGAGCCGGTACAGTCACCATATGCAGGTGCAAATTATTTATTAATAATAAATAATATTTCCTTTCAAAGGTGCTATACTTGAAATGAATTACAATAGAATTAAGTATATTTATTCAAAGTACCAAGATAATTATTTTGCAAAACAAGGAAAATATATACTGAGGAGTCCAAGAATTGAAATTTTATTCTCAACTCTAGCTTCGTGACAGGCCAAGACCACCGAGATAGAAGGCCTGTTCGATGTGACGTCATGACGTGATGACGTCGACCTGGTAGTCCGACTCTCCGACGCGAGTGATGGCGACTCACTTCGACTCTCCTTCCCTTACATCACTTGGACACGAGGTATTTTCGTGGTTCCATTGTTGTAGTTATGAACTGTAACATAAAACTTATATGCATCATGAAGTAGCAAGCTATGGGTACATCTATTGTCCTTTTTTGGACGAACTTACTGTGGTAAGCAGATAAACTCGGCAATAAGTTCACTGTAACAGGTACTACCTATTTGACTTTTCTCTATGGATGACTTTCGACTGCAATATAAATACAGTCTGCATTCTAGGTAGAGTTGTGAGCAACAAGGTCAGGTACAATATAAGAAAGATTGGTTTAGTCTACATTGAATTTTTAGTAGGAATTCATGTCAACCAATGCTTAACAGAGTCGAACAGGTAGTATAGGCTAGCCTAAGTTAAAGAACTCCCAGTGTAGCCTAGCTAGTGGTTGGGAAATTGGCAAGTTTCCATAGACAATAGTCAAAGGTATGGAACAAACCTTTTTGGGCCTAGATGGGTTAGGGTGAAAAAAAGTACTGACTGGCATAGTATTCTAAGGATTACAGTTTAAAACAGGAGCCTATATTAGAAATTTCACTAACCTAACCTAACCTAACCTATCCTCATTGCATTACTACTAGGTTTCAGTGCTTATATATACACATAAAAAAAATATTAAAAGACCATCTTCTTCTTCCACAGGTAAAAAACTCAGTACAAGATTAATGAAAAGCCATACTTATGCCACAATGCCTACCTACAGTTTAAGCCTAACTGTACAGTGCATGCATTTTTCATGTCATTGAAGTACGTCACTTAGGAGAGCTCAAGATTCCTACAGAGGTTCATGATATAAATATCGTTAAGCAGATATTCAATAACTCCAGAGAGTTGATACTGCTGAATGTATTTCTAACGCTGCAATATATATTGCATTGCTGTTATAAAACTAGTTATTTCATTTTTGGCAATAATTTTAGCTCTGGTTATGACTGAATAAATTTGATTATTCATCAGAGCTGGTAATATTGTGTTTTTGTTATACTATAGCTGTTTCCCCACAAAGTTACTGTAGCCGATCATGGAGAGTGTTTTTTCAAACAGTGGTCTGCCCATCATCGTAATACAAAAGGACTCAAATTTTTCTTATGTACATCAAGAGTAAAAGTAAATCATTACTACCCGATGACAAAATAGTGATACTGATGGTGGATGAAACTCTCGTACTTAAATACCACATTTTCATTATAAAGGCAAAAATATTGTTGGTTAAGCCTTTGGCTATAACGAAGCTGCAACAGGTGCATTTACTTTATGTTGAAAAGGTAAAGTCTAAATTCAAGTAAGTTGCACAATTCAATTAAAGCATAAAAGACTGATGTTTCTGCACTGTACAACTGAAGAAAGTAATTATAAGCTTAGAAAAAAAATAATTTTTACAGTGTTTTGCACTGTAACATCATAATGCTATCATTGGGAAAGCAATGTCCTATTTTCCCAGGATTCCACATCTGTCTATAGTATATCCTCCCCCATTTCAGAGTAACAAATGCCCTTTTTCGTATATATTTCAGTAAAATTTAAAAAAAAATATCTCGGGAATAATTGGCTTGGCTAGAAAGTTATAAATAAAATAATGAAATTGCCTCAGCTCTCCTTGAAGTCAATAATTTGGAAAACGAAATTCATTATGCACCATTCAGCCCTTTGAAAAACTTCATGATATAGATAATTTAGTCTTATGAACATTCATAAAAAACTAGCAATTAAAAGCATTATCTCCCTACAACCCCTTTGAGAAACCAAGAAAATGTTCATTTAGTGTTACAAATATCCAATGAATATATCGTCAAGCTTGACTAACTATTGGAAAAAATCATCCCTCTTTTATTCAGAATGCAAATGTCAAAATTTTACATTGGCCGACAATCATGAATTTAAATGTCAAGGGTAAATAATAGATAACCTGCTCAAAAGTAATGAAGGTTATAGTACAGAAAAAACATAGAAAAATTAACAATATGGGTTTCTATTAACAATGTGGGTTTCTACTAACGTTTCATTGAATAATTGTTGTTCAAGAAAGTAACCACGTAGTCAAAGAGAAAGTTAGAAAATTTAAATACCAAATAATGACTGCATGTAAGAGAGAATTATTTCATTCACATATAGTAGAAAGAACCATGTTTTTTTGTGATTTAAACCTATGCACTGCTGTTTGTTCTTTGGTAGACACTGTACGTATAGTAACTAACAAATTGTTTTATAACGTGTTTCGAGTAAGTATTATTTGGTGTACACTAATTAGTGTAGACGAGAAAATAGTAAGTAAATTAATAACTGGCAGACCAAAAAATGATGATATTGGCGAGGGTTTGTTTACAATTCTTTCGTCTGGCAGCGTAGTCAGTGCTAGCAGCTCGGACTACCCTTGCTCACGTCACAAAACATCGAATAGGCCTTCTATCTCGGTGGTCTTGGACAGGCTGACAGCATAAGAATTCTGAAGTTGGCTTTGCTGCCGCTCGAGTTGAGTTGTCGTCATTTCTTCTCTTACAGCAATGAATAGTACATTAGGGCGTCAAAATTCTTTAATAGCAATGTGTAATTAAACTATTTTTGTCCTTTGATCGTCAGTCAATAAATAATTTGCATGACACATTTAGGTAATGGGCCTAAATTTGACTTCTGATTTTCACAAATGATTAGCCTAGGTCTATTTTCAGCAGTACACTCTCGGATACGTAATGTGAATGAATATTTAAAGGCTGCAGCCTTCCTATCTTCCTTCAGTATATAGTCTTTGGCTCGGACTACCCTTGCTCACGTCACAAAACATCGAATAGGCCTTCCATCTCGGTGGTCTTGGACAGGCTGACAGCATAAGAATTCTGAAGTTGGCTTTGCTGCCGCTCGAGTTAGTTTGTCGTCATTTCTTTTCTTCTCTTACAGCCATAAATAGTACATTAGGGCGTCAAAATTCTTTAATAGCAATGTGTAATTAAACTATTTTTGTCCTTTGATCGTCAGTCAATAAAAATAAATTTGCATGACACATTTAGGTAATGGGCCTAAATTTGACTTCTGATTTTTCACAAATGATTAGCCTAGGTCTATTTTCAGCAGTACACTCTCTCGGATACGTAATGTGAATGAATATTTAAATTGACAATATCTATATTAATTAGCTTTATTTAATTACTCCCGTTATTCTGTTTTTTTATTGGTTACGTTCTCCTTTTTTATCGTTTTCATAATTGCTCAACATAATTTACTCAGACCTAGCTATTCAAAGTGAAAAAGTCAATTCATAAAAAACATCAAACGAATATAATTAAGTCTTTTTTACAGCGAGTTTCCTTGCCATAATTTCGCCGGATGGAAACCGTTTCCTGCTTAATTAAAAAAATGTTACTTTTATTAATTTTTTTCAGGGTGAGAGAGAGAGAGAAGAGTTATTTAGTTAAAGAATATCTAGTTGATCGAGAGTTAAGAGAATAATTTTTAAACCATATCGTTCCTTTCTTTGGAAGAACATTTCGCCCCTCGACTAACAAGCAGTTGTTCTCAATGATCAAGAAAAGTCTAAGTGGAAAAATTGATTCGCACCATGATAAACAATGACCAAACACTCCGATGAAAGAAAAAACTCTGCTAAAGTTTTAACATTTGTTTTTTCAAACTGGATGTAGGAACATTTAAGAATGGACCTTTTCAAGAATATCTAACCTAAACTAATTAGGTCAGATAAGGGAAATAGTAATTCTGATGCATATCTATGTGAACGTGGCTTAGAAAATCTACATGGTAGTTAAGAGGTTATATTCCTCAGTTTCACTGGGATGAAATCCTTTTATATGTAGTAGACATTATTCCTAGCGTTTCGTTGCCTGAAACGGGACACCCGTCAAGGCTTCTTCATTTTCCATTTAAAAGATAAAAGAGTAATTAGTCGATTGACTCGAGCGTATAATTTCTTTAGTGAGTGGACAATACGACATCTATTTATATAATGACGCTAAGTAGAGCAGAGATTAAGAAGCGCATCCATCGAATAGCCAACACTTCTCTGGAAGCCAGAGACATGCGGGTTGAAAGGTGATCATCTTTATTCCCTGCTGGAATTCCAGAGGCTGCAGGATATATGGCTCCAGTACCTAAAGTTATTTTAAGAATAATCTTATCGAAAGAAAGAGGAGTATAACGTAGGCCAAGGTTACAAGATCCTAAAGGACCTTCAAGTAGAAATTTAATTCCATCAGGTGACCGACATTCCTGACGATATTGTGTTTCTTCTTCACGGCAGAAATTTTTTGGGTGGCTTGAGTGACGCAAGGAAAGGTGACTCCTCCGATATTCGTAAACAGAGGGACGCAGCCTTCCATCTTGTGAGCGACAACTCTAACTCTCGTGTATTTTTATTTTTTTATTCTTATGTACTTGTTATGGTAAAGGGGCTATTCAGTCACTCTTTGTAACAATTAGTCACAGCTTGGTGATAGATAGGTTGGCTGCTCTACTGCTGATTTAGGCATGTTATTAAGCGTTCGGTGGTGGGGTTACAACAAAGATTGGTATATGGTACAACTGTCATTATTTCAACATGATTCTTGTCAAGACGGTCGTCTTACTAATTTTTTTCCTCTCTTGTCTGTGCTTTCGCATATTTTTTTTTTATTAATCTTTATTCTTAACAGCAGACCCCACTTGATAGTTACCTTATCATTTCATTCCAATCTGTGTATTAACCATTTATCATGGCCCTTATTATGATTCTTTATATATTGATCACTCAACTGAAAGACCCTCTCGTTCAATATTTCAGTAACCTAATTTAATAGTTTATGTATTCTTTACATCATTCATTCCACTTCAGAGACCCCACTCATAACTCTTCGAGAATATTACTGTGAATAGCGTGTAATTCTTATGAAGTTTATATTGATCTAATTCTCATAATCTTTATGACTGGTAATTTACGCACAACTTCCCCAACTGCTGTCGATACATTCTGTATACATCCCTTTGCACTTCAGGTTATTCAATAACAATGTTAATTATTCATGACTGATTGCTATTCCAAATCTCGCCTTACTCCCTATTTGCTTTTTATTTATTTATTAGAGTAATTTCCGCATTAGCGGAAGGAAGAACATCACATTCTTCATGAACTGAATCGTTTAATTATTACCGCACAATATTTAAAAAAAAACTGGATTATCATTTTGTTTCCGGTTTTCATATCGGAATAACCGTGGTTCTTATAAGCGACCATGAAAATATCGAAATGTGTAGTATTTTCATATCAGAAAATTTTGACATCCGGTATATTTTCCAAGAATTGATGGGAAACTTATGAATAATAATAGAAACGTACAGCTTCCAATCAAATCCTATACTCGGAAGCATAAGAAATAATAGGCAAGGATTTTAATATTCGGCTGAAAGATGCAGATATTTCGATATAAATTCACATTAAAATGTGTAGTAATATCTAATACCATTTCGTTGTAGAATTTTTACAAAATTGATTACTAACCACAAAAAAATAAACTAAATAGATAATAAGAAGTAAAAAATGCATCAAAAAGCCCCACCCCCCCCCCCAATTTATAGCAACTATGCTCAGGATGCCAAAGGAAAGGGATGGAGGTAAATAGTCGTTGTCTTTAGTTAGACGCAGACTGCGTGGATATTACGACCATCCTGAACCGCAAAGAATTATAAAAGTAATTAATCTATAATAATAAAATCCGAGTGGATTTTCTTTGTCCCTATCGCGGGTCAAAGTAGGGAAGACATGGCACAGCCACTCACCTTCTACAAACCAGTTTGTCCGCCCCGGAAGGGCGGCGTAGGTAGGGGTACGGGTAAGAAGGGAGACATCCACATTCCCCCTGCAAACCCGTTTGTCCACCTCGGGCGGAGCGGGGCAGGTAGGGGTTAGGCAGTGGCGGATTTGAGTTGGGGGGGGCACCTGGCCATGTGCCCTCCCCCCCCGCCCCCCCCCCCCCCCATGGATGTATTAATGTGTAAATCTCAAATCTATAATTAAACTTTTGATAATGTGTACCTATTGCACATAAGTAAAATATTGAAAGAAACACTAAAAACAAAATTATATCATTTGTATTTTTATGCATGTATTCAATGCTTATATTTGCCAATGAACACCTGCTACTTCTTTGTAAGCTACAGGTGTTGAAAACAATG
>NC_087201.1:64997592-65010092 GCF_015104395.2 Macrobrachium nipponense
ACAGCGCAAAAGTGCTGTATCCCCTTTTTATGTTAATAAGTACCGGAAAGTTATGAATAGCCGACACCTTACCATGGACTACTTTAAGACCTTGACTAGACACATAAAACCTAGATAAACATGTTCGGTTTTTAAAACTCACATTTAGATATTTTACTCTGAGATTATTTGTCTTTGTCTCTGTAGCACTAGCTCTAGTTTATGTGAATGTACTTCTAAGGTATTAGAAAAGATTACAAGACCAACCAATAGGCATGTTGGGTATCCCCTAAAAGTCTCCAAACACTATATTGTAATTGGGGTGCAACGTAATCCGGAGGCATACGTAAAAAATGATAATGTCCCTGACCCTGAGTGTGCTGAAAACTCTGTATGAGGTACAATCACTTAGGTAATGGTATCTGGTAAAAGCCTTTAAGTAAGTCCAAGCTGGTGAAAATTTTTCTAACCTAACAGAGATAAGATGTCGTCGGTACATGGCACTGGAAACTATCGGGAGTCGTTTGCTTGTTCAAGCGACAGAAATCTACGCGGATACGCCAAGTCCGATCTTTTATGGCATGACGTTTGAGGGAAAATTATATGGGCTTATTTGATTTCCTAATGACTCCTATTACTAACATTTTTCAACTTCGTCATTTATCTCTATTTTGAAATTTCATTGGGAGTCTATACGAAGGTACGTATATAGCTTTATGTTTGTCCTTAGACCGTATTTTGTTTTCAATGACATCCGTTTTTCTCCCAGAGATCACCCGCTAGTGGAGAAACTTCCTGGTATTCAGATAAAAGATAAAAAATAAATTTCTGCTGAATCACCTCTGCTTGAATGACTTTACGGATATTATACTCTAGATAGAGTATAAGAGAGATTCATCTACGACTGATTGGCGTGATTAAAAAACATTAGCAACAATAAAAAAAATGCGATATTTATATGTATAGGTTTTGTGGATTACTAGATTAACTTGTTGCTGCGAGTCAACCGTGTCTAGGGCTTTGTTCGCGGAAATCGTTATATTTCAGAGTGTCGGGAAAGATTAAAATTTCAGACCCCAGCAAAGTCTTTTTACACACACTAAGACATTCGAGGGTGCATGCGTCTTGAGATTTTGCGTGCAAACTGCGACTGCTGTTGTGGGAGAATTCTGTTGGGTCGTTGAACAATATCACGATTTATGAGACAAATTATTTGTTCCTCTATATAAGTTATTATTTGATTAACTGTCTCTTTTTGTTCAAACGGATTTTAATATGTTTGAAGGTTTATAGAATTTTCCTTTGATAAACAAGCCTTATTTTGCAAGAGGTAAGGTAATGTTTTGTATACACATAGATGGATATCTTACAATTACACTTGATACAGATCAATGTTTTTTATAACTATAGAGGTATCTGTAAGCGCTCGCTTATCCGGACTTCTCAATAGGGAAGTTCAAACAACAGACGGTGAGTCTGTAAGTACAGGATATTACGTTTACTAAAGGAATAAAACAAGATATTCTAATTTTTACAGTGCGTACAGTCGGGCTTAATCCACCAGTATTTATAATAACTTAATGTATTAAAGTTACGAGAACCTGCTCTGATTACTTGATACGGTCATGTGATTCATAGGAAAATTCCTTTTTAATTCAAAAAGGCATTGGCGTAAAAACAAAAGGTATGGCCTAAATGATCCAACATCGTTTTTCTTCTCCGCTGAAGTCGCTTATGTGGAATGTGCTATGCTTTGAACACTCGGCAGATTTAACTGACCCTGACCGTTGACTAGATGACACAGTAACCAAGTTTGCTTAAGCACGATTTGTTTGATTCTGATATTTAGGGCTACTGTTTACCATCGGCAACGTATTGTGTGTTTTTAGCATTCTGTTGTTGGTTACGTATAAAGCAACGAACATATGAATGACGAACTATTAGGAATTGAGCGATTACTATTAAGACAAGTTATCTCTACTGCATTCGATATTAACTGTTTGTACTTGCTGTTGTTTACTTCATTCTTTGCTAAAATTTCAAATAGTGAGGGATCCTGGTCAGCGCATTTAGCCTAATGAAAGTTTTTTTATAGACATGTTATTCCTTGCAATCCAGCCGTATTTTTAAAGTTAAGTTGTTGAGGTTCGATATTTTAAGCATATAACTCAAAAAACTCAAGGCTAAAACTGCGATCGGGACATGCACAGGAGCATTTTATTGTCCTAACCCGAAATAGTGTTACCTCTAATTTATCTAGATTTGTACAGGTGTTCCGCTTGTTTTTGTGTGTTTTCTTATCACTACTGTGCCTAACGACCCTATCCATGCATCTGTATAAATACAGACGTCCACTGCGTAAACGCATATTCACTGTTTATATATATATATATATATATATATATATATATATATATATAATATATATCTATATATATTATATATATATATATATATATATATATATATATATATATATATATATATATATATATATATATATATAGCGATATCCGGTCATTTCCAACCTCCCGTGTTTGTGTGAAAAGACAGTATTTTCCAAGCTAATCATAGCTGGACTACCTCTCGAGTTATAAGCCAGCCACATTTTTTAATATAAATGTGGAAAAGATGATATATTTATGTAAGTGTTTCATTTTAAAAGGAATTAAATTTAACATATTACAGCGAGGTTTGTTTCCAACTAAGATTTGAATGCACATATGAATACGTAATTTAATTTTAGGAACAATTTTCCTTTAGATGCTTAATATCCCTTGCGAATTGTTGGAAGCTGCCCTAAAGTCTTTCGAATAAACGTACTGCTTCCTCCTCCACATCCGAATTGCTCGGGCGTGTAATGATTTCCTAAAGAAAGCTCTTGCAAAAATACTCGAAATAGATTTCAGCACGTGAGCGACACAATATGTTTCTCAATATCCTTCTGTCGGCAACAGGACCCCACGAGAAAACTTTCAAGAGAAGCGTCATCAGAGAAGTTCCTTTATTTTCCCTACAAAGGAAACAATGGCCTGTGTTGTTAAGTGACGCAATGTTGTCATTTTGTTTTCAGAGGGAATGAAAATCCTGAACGTTAACGCCGCTCACTGATGCAAGAGCAAACGTAAGGGCGGAAGAGCAAGGGAATGGTGCAACACAAATGTAAAATTATCAAATAAACAAATAAAACTTGCGCTGAAGTTTCTTCGGAGAAATAGAGTTTTCTGTGCAGCGTGTCATGCTGTATGATACGCTCAGCCAACGGCCCATGAAACTCTCAGCCACGGGCCATGAAACTTTCAGCCACGGCGCTGAGGTGGCCTGTGTTGTTGGCAGCTATAGCGGTGGCAGACGGACGAGCTTGGAAAAATAGAAGAAAAGAAAGAAAGAAAAAATATATATATGTATATATATATATATATATATATATATATATATATATATATATATATATATATATATATATATATATTACAGGGACTAGAAGGGTACAGTTTGCTGTTTGATGTTCGGAGGATGGATTATCAACATACTAATCGAGCCCTCTAACCTCAGCAGTTTTTAAGCCCTGAGGGAGGACAAAAACTAAAAAGTAGAGACGTAGAAGAAGGGGAATAAAAAAATTCATAAACGATAAAAAAAAACAAAAATACAACATTAGAATTAAGTATATTTATTCAAAGTACCAAAGATAATTATTTTGCAAAGCAAGGAAAATATATACTGAGGAGTCCAAGAATTGAAATTTTATTCTCAACTCTAGCTTCGTGACAGGCCAAGACCACCGAGATAGAAGGCCTGTTCGATGTGACGTCATGACGTGATGACGTCGACCCTGGTAGTCCGACTCTCCGACGCGAGTGACTGGGGACTTACTTCCGACTCTCCTTCCCTTACATCACTTGGACACGAGGTATTTTCGTGGTTCCATTGTTTTATTTATGAACTGGAACATAAAACTTATATGGCATCATGAGGCAGCAAGCCATGGGTACATCTAGTGTCCTTTTTTGGACGAACTTACTGTGGTAAGCAGATAAACTCGGCAATAAGTTCACTGCAACAGGTACTACCTATTTGACTTTTCTCTCTGGATGACTTTCGACTGCAATATAAATACAGTCTGCATTCTAGGTAAGAGTTGTGAGCAACAAGGTCACGCACAATATAAAGAAAGACTGGTTTAGTCTACATTGAATTTTAGTAGGAATTCATGTCAACCAATGCTTAACAGAGTCGAACAGGTATAGGCTAGCCTAAGTTAAAGAACTCCCAGTGTAGCCTAGCATTGACAATAGTCAAAGGTATGGAACAAACCTTTTGGGCCTAGATGGGTTAGGGTGAAAAAAGTAGACTGGCATAGTATTCTAAGGATTACAGGTTTAAAACAGGAGCTTATATTAGAAATTTCACTAACCTAACCTAACCTATCCTCATTGCATTACTAGGTTTCAGTGCTCATATATACACGTAAAAATATTAAAAGACCATCTATCAGTACAGATTAATGAAAAGCCATACTAATGCCACAATGCCCTACCTACAGTTAAGCCTAACTGTACAGTACATGTATTTTTCATGTCATTGAAGTACGTCACTTAGGAGAGCTCAAGATTCCTACAGAGGTTCATGATACAAATATCATTAAGCAGATATTCAATAACTCCAGAGAACTGATACTGCTGAATGTATTTCTAACGCTGCAATATATATTTCATAGCTGTTATAAAACTAGTTATTTTATTTTTGGCAATAATTTTAGCTCTAGTTATGACTGAATAAATTTGATTATTCATCAGAGCTGGTAATATTGTGTTTTTGTTATACCTATAGCTGTTCCCCACAAAGTTACTGTACCATCAGGAGAGTGTTTTTTTCAAACAGGTCTGCCCAGCATCGTAATAAAAGGACTCAAATTTTCTTATGTACATCATGAGTAAATGTAAATCATTATTACCCGATGACAAAATAGTGATACTGATGGTGGATGAAACTCTCGTACTTAATACCACATTTTCATTATAAAGGCAAAAATATTGTTGGTTCAGCCTTTGGCTATAATGAAGCTGCAACAGGTGCATTTTACTTCATGTTGAACAGGTAAATTCTAAATTCAAGTAAGTTGCACAAATTCCCAATTAAAGCATAAAAGCTGATGTTCTGAACTGCACACTGAAGAAAGTAATTATAAGCTTAGAAAAAAAAATAATTTTTACAGTGTTTTGCATTGTAACATCATAATGCTATCATTGGGAAAGCAATGTCCAATTTTCCCAGGATTACACATCTGTTTATAGTGTATCCTCACCCATTTCAGAGTAACAAATGTCCTTTTTCGTATATGTTTCAGTAAAATTATAAAAAAATATCTCGGGAATAATTGGCTTGGCTAGAAAGTTATAAATAAAACAATGAAATTGCCTCAGCTCTCCTTGAAGTCAATAATTTGGAAAACGAAATTCATTATGCACCATTCAGCCCTTTGAAAAACTTCATGATATAGATGTTTAGTCTATGAACATTCATAAAAACTATCATTAAAAGCATTATCTCCCTACACCTTTGAGAAACAAGATGTTCATTTAGTGTTACAAATATCCAATGAATATATCGTTCAAGCTTGACTAACTATTGGAAAAAATCGCTCCCTTTTTATTCAGAATGCAAATGTCAAAATTTTACATTTGGTCGACAATCATGAATTTAAATGTCAAAGGGTAAATAATAGATAAGCTGCTCAAAAAGTAATGAAGGTTATAGTACAGAAAAAACATAGAAAAATTAACAATATTTGTTTCTATTAACAATATGGGTTTCTACTAACGTTTCATTGAATAATTGTTGTTCAAGAAAGTAATTATTGTAGCCAAAGAGAAAGTTAGAAAATTTAAATACCAAATAATGACTGCATGTAAGAGAGAATTATTTCATTCACATATAGTAGAAAGAACCATGTTTTTTTTTGTGATTTAAACCTATGCACTGCTGTTTGTTCTTTGGTAGACACTGTCAGACCAAAAATGATAGATTTTGGCGAGGGTTTGTTTACATTTCTTTCATCTGGCAGCGTAGTCAGTGCTAGCAGCTCGGACTACCCTTGCTCACGTCACAAAACATCGAATAGGCCTTCTATCTCGGTGGTCTTGGACAGGCTGACAGCATAAGAATTCTGAAGCTGGCTTTGCTGCCGCTCTAGTTGTGTTGTCGTCATTTCGTCTCTTACAGCCAATAAATAGTACATTAGGGCGTCAAAATTCTTTAATAGCAATGTGTAATTAAACTATTTTTGTCCTTTGATCATCAGTCAATAAATAATTTGCATGACACATTTAGGTAATGGGCCTAAATTTGACTTCTGATTTTCACAAATGATTAGCCTAGGTCTATTTTCAGCAGTACACTCTCTCGGATATGTAATGTGAATGAATATTTAAATCGACAATATCTATATTAATTAGCTTTATTTAATTACTCCCGTTATTCTTTTTTTTATTGGTTACGTTCTCCTTTTTTATCCTTTTCATAATTGCTCAACATAATTTACTCAGACCTAGCTATTCAAAGTGAAAAAGCAATCATAAAAAAATCAAACGAATATAAATTAGTTTTTTGACATCGAATTCCTTGCATATATTCGCGGATGGAAACCGTTCCTGCTTAATTAAAAAATGATTAACTTTTATATTCAGGGTGAGAGAGAGAGAGAGAGAGAGAGAGAGAGAGAGAGAGAGAGAGAGAGAGAGAGTTATAGTTAAAGAATATCTAGTTGATCGAGAGTTAAGAGAATAATTTTTAAACCATATCGTTCCTTTCTTTGGAAGAACATTTCGCCCCTCGACTAACAACCAGTTGTTCTCAATGATCAAGAAAAGTCTAAGTGGAAAAATTGATTCGCACCTTGATAAACAATGACCAAACACTCCGATGAAAGAAAAAACTCTGCTAAGTTTAACATTTGTTTTTCAAACTGGATGTAAGGAAACATTAAGAATGGACCTTTTCAAGAATACCTAACCTAAACTAATCAGTCCTTCTTTGTCTTGCTAACCCAATAGAACAAAGTCGCATCATACTGAACAAGTTAACCTCTGTCAGATAAGGGAAATAGTAATTCTGATACATATCTAAGTGAACGTAGCTTAGTAAATCTACATGGCAGTTAAGAGGTTATATTCCTCAGTTTCACTGGGATGAAATCCTTTTATATGTAGTAGACATTATTCGTAGCGTTTCGTTGCTTCAAACGGGACACCCGTCAAGGCTTCTTCATTTTCCATCTAAAAGATAAAAGAGTAATTATTGACTCGAGCGTATAATTTCTTTAGTGAGTGACAATATGACATCTATTACATAATAAGACGCTAAGTAGAGCAGAGATTAAGAAGCACATCCATCGAGTAGCCAACACTTCTCTGGAAGCCAGAGACATGCTGGTTGAAAGGTGATCATCTTTACTCCCTACTGGAATTCCAGAGGCTGCAGGATATATGGATCCAGTACCTAAAGTTATTTTAAGAATAATTTTATCGAAAGAAAGAGGAGTATAACGTAGGCCAAGGTTACAAGATCCTAAAGGACCTTCAAGTAGAAATTTAATTCCATCAAGTGACCGACATTCCTGACGATATTTTGTTTCTTCACGGCAGAAATTTTTTGGGTGTCTTGAGTGACGCAAGAAAGGTGACCCCTCCGATATTCGTAAACAGAGGGACGCAGCGTTCCATCTTGTCAGCGACAACTCTAACTTTCGTGTATTTTTATATTTTTATTTTTTTATTCTTATGTACTTGGTTATGGTAAAGGGGCTATTCAGTCACTCTTTGTAACAATTAGTCACAGCTTGGTGATAGATAGGTTGGCTGCTCTACTGCTGATTTAGGCATGTTATTAAGCGCTCGGTGGTGGGGTTACAACAAAAATTGGTACATGGTGCAACTGTCATTATTTCAACATGATTCCTGCCAAGACGGTCGTCTTACTAATTTTTTTTCCACTCTTGTCTGTGCTTTCGCATATTTTTTTTTATTTTTTTTATTAATCTTTATTCTTAACAGCAGACCCCACTTGATACTTACCTTATTATTTCATTCCAGTCTGTGTATTAACTATTTATCATGGCCCTTATTATGATTCTTTATATATTAATCACTCAACTGAAAGACCCTCTCGTTCAATATTTCAGTAACCTAATTTAATAGTTTATGTATTCTTTACGTCATTCATTCCACTTCAGAGACCCCACTCATAACTCTTCGAGAATATTACTGTGAATAGCGTGTAATTCTTATGAAGTTTATATTGATCTAATTCTCATAATCTTTATGACTGGTAATTTACGCACAACTTCCCCAACTGCTGTCGATACATTCTGTATACATCCCTTTGCACTTCAGGTTATTCAATAACACTGTTAATTATTCATGACTGATTGCTATTCCAAATCTCGCCTTACTCCCTATTTGCTTTTTATTTATTTATTAGAGTAACTTCCGCGTTAGCGGAAGGAAGAACATCACATTCTTCATGAACTGAATCGTTTAATTATTACCGCACAATATTATAAAAAAAACTGGATTATCATTTTGTTTCCGGTTTTCATATTGGAATAACCGTGGTTCTTATAAGCGACCATGAAAATATCGAAATATGTAGTATTTTCATTTCAGAAAATTTTGACATCCGGTATATTTTCCAAGAATTGATGGGAAACTTATGAATAATAAAAACGTACAGCTTCCAATCTAATTCTACACTCGGAAGCATAAAAAATAATAGGCAAGGATTTTAATATTCGGCTGAAAGATGCAGATATTTCGATATAAATTCACAGTAAAATGTGTAGTAATATCTAATACCATTTCGTTGTAGAATTTTTACAAAATTGATTACTAACCGCAAAAAAATAAATAAATAGATAATAACAGGTAAAAAATGCATAAAAAGCCGCAGATAGCAAACATGCTCAGGATGCCAAAGGGATGGAGGTAAATAGTCGTTGTCTTTAGTTAGACGCAGACTGCGGTGGATATTACGGCCATCCTGAACCGCAATGAATTAATAAAAGTAATTAATCTATAATAATAAAATCCGAGTGGATTTTCTTTGTCCTATCGCGGGTCAAAGTAGGGAAGACATGGCACAGCCACTCACCCTCTACAAACCAGTTTGTCCGCCCAGAAGGGCGGCGTAGGTAGGGGTACGGGTAAGAAGGGAGACATCCACATTCCCCCTGCAAACCTGTTTGTCCACCTCGGGTGGAGCGGGGCAGGTAGGGGTTAGGCAGTGGCGGATTTAAGTGGGGTGGGGGGGGGGGGGGCTGGCCACGTGGCCCCCCCCCCCCTCCATGGATAGATTAATGTGTAAATCTCAAATCTATAATTAAAATTTTGATAATGTGTACCCATTGCACATAAGTAAAATATTGAAAGAAACACTAAAAACAAAATTATATAATTTGTTTTTTTATGCATGTATTCAGTGCTTATATTTGCCAATGAACACCTGCTACTTCTTTGTAAGCTACAGGTGTTGAAAACAATGTAAAAATCTTCAGAATTATAGTTTCTCTCTCTCTCTCTCTCTCTCTCTCTCTCTCATTGATAGAAACAACTTGTTGCTAAACAGCCAACACGGTTTTAGACAAAACAGATCCTGCCTATCTAACCTCGGAGTTTTCTCATAACTTGTTTGGTATTTACCAAAGTAGGAGAGCAATAGATATACTCTGCTTAGATTTCCAAAAGTCCTTTGACAAAATTCCTCACAAGAAACTAATGACAAAAGTTAGAGCTTTAGGAATTGTAGGAGAAGTAGCGGACTGGATCGAAGACTTGCTAACTAATAGAAAACAGGGAATTATAATAAATGGTTTGGAATCAGAATGGTCAGATTGTGGGCTTCCCTAGCAAGATAGCCAAATTTGCAGATGACACCAAACTAGGAGTAATTACAGCAGACCCAGATACAGTGGAACGTTTAAGAAATGATCCAAGGAAACTAGGAGAGCCATCAGAAAGAAGGCAAATGCCTTTCAACCTGGATAAATGTAAAGTGTTACAAATAGGAACAAGCAACCCTTCTGCCAACTGCATGCTGGTTGGGAATGACATAAATAGTATAGAACAAGAAGAGGACCTTAGAGTTTCAATTACCAAGGACTTCAAATCCACAAAACAATGCATAAAATCTGAAAAGAAGACACAGAAACTAGTGGGATACATACAGAGACAGTAGAGAAAGGTGCAGATACAGAAATATGGTAACGGTGCTGCAACTCTACACATCAATAGTTAGACCACATCTTGGATATGCAATACAGTTTTGGTCACCAAAATTAAGAAAGACTAGAAGTGGTACAGTGAAGAGTTACTAAGTTAATTCCATCCATGAAGGCAAATAGGTTACCAATGATAACTAAAAAGCTTGAACATGTATGACCTAAAAAAAACTACGATTATGAGGACAACTAATAGATACATTCAAAATACTGAAAGGCATAATAAAAATAGACAATAACCTATTTACGTTAAACGAACAGCAGACAAGAAATAATGGATGGAAACTAGAACTGAAAAGATACAACACATCGCACTGTGGTAACTTCTTTGCATACAAGTTATGTGACACATGGAATTAACTGCCACCAGAAGTTGTAAACAGCAGCAGTGTAGAATAATTCAAAACGAGGCTAAACAAAATTATTATGACGCTGTGAACGAATTGTAAAACTTGCTCGTAAAGATATAAAGATAAGTGAGCACAGGATGTCTCCTCGGATGGACTAATAAGTCTTTGAGACATCCTAATCCTTATAACTCCTTGTAATTCAGTATATACAGGATATATGTACGTATGATGTAAAATTATAACAAATATATATATATATATAATAGATATAATATATATAGATAGATATATATATATATATATAATAATTTACATCATATGCACATATATCCTGTATACCACTGAATTACACACACACACAAACACACACGCACACACACACACACAACCACGCACACACACACACACACACACACACACACACATATATAATATATATATATATATATATATATATATATATATATATATATATATATATGTATATATATACATACATATATATATATATATATATATATATATATATATATATATATATATATATATATATATATACATGTAATATATATATATATATATATATATATATATATATATATATAATATATATATATATATAATATTATATATCGCTACTTTCAAAATGCATATATCCCCTCTTAGACTGTATAAAATGTTATGTAGAATTGTGCAACATTTTTTCAGATTCCTAGATAGCTTAGAGATAGGATGTTTTAAATGGGTGTTCAGATTTCGCATAACATATTATAAAAAGAATAATATATAATGTAGAATGTAGAAAGAGAGAGAATATCTTTGTCCGTTCAAAGCTAGAGTTGTTTTTCCTTATCTGTCAACACGTTTGGTAAGCGAGCTCGAGTCTTCCTTGTGTTTTGGGATTCTGTTATCATGCTTCGAGCGATCGAATCGAGTACGTGTCTTTTTTGAACAGACTGGTCTCATACGTGTATGTCTTTGTCAAAGCCACATGCAGATTACACATTTTGTAAGTAAAGTTGCGTAGGATTTGGAAGCTTCTGGAAGAATTATTGCCCAAAACGTTTTGTGTCAGATCTCCTGTCCAGCTTCCGTAAGGGAGAAGTTTTCATTTGGGCTTAAAGACTCAAACCATTCACATCTCTCTCTCTCTCTCTCTTTCTCTCCATCGCATAGCACTTTTGATGTTAAAGTAACGCAATGATTTCATACTTATTGAATGGTCACTAGCAATTTGTAAATTTCAGATTTGATATTTCTTAGAGTTTATTTAGTATTATTTAGTGTTTTTTGTGGAATCTGAACAAACATTGTTGTTGTAACGGCGCCTAGTTTTGTGAAAGTGTGAAACAAGCTGCAGCAAGAAAAAAAGAAATTGGTATACCAATAAGGTAAAGTGTTATATTTTTATTAGTTGCAACTAATAACTGATAAGAACAGTGGTTAACTAATAACTAATAACAGATGGTTATGAAGGTTTGGTAAAAACTGATAGTTACAATGTTTTGAGTGAAAAGATTTACACTTTTACACATTGCAAATTTTTGTGTTTTGTGTTTTTTCATTTGAAGTGAATTTTATGTTTGGTGTGTTGTCCATTTTCTTATTGAAGTGTGCCTTTTTATTTTATATTCTGTGTGATTAGTACTTTTTGAGACTGATATTTTCCACATTTTCTGTATTTTCATTTGCATTCACCATTTAATTAACTTAGCTATTTTCATTAATTAAACGTTTCAAAATTAACTAAATTTAACACTTGTGAATTAATTTGTATTTACTTAGAATTCTTTTCAAGTTTTTTTATTGTTATTTAGCACGTGTGAATTAATTCGCAAATTTCAATTATGGCCTAACACTCTTGAATTTTAATTGAATCACTTTTCTTGAATTTT
>NC_087201.1:65017592-65022592 GCF_015104395.2 Macrobrachium nipponense
TTTCGAGAGTTTATATGAAATTGAACCAACAGTACTGATAATAGGCCGCATAGGGTTATTTTCTTTGTGCGTTTTGACTAATCCATATAAGTAAGGTAGCGAAGGGGAATTGACTGACAATTTGCCTAGTAGTTCTGTTTTATCTTTAAGGATACTTTTCACTATGCTATTGAAGTTTTTATGACTTGATCAAGAGGATTTTTTGTTAGTTTTTTGTTTTTTTTATAAGTCACATCATCATCCAGTAGGGCTTGCATACGTGATATGTAGTCAGCTTTATCTAAAATTACTATACTATTTGACTTATCAACTTTTGTGATGTGGATAGTATTGTCCTTTTTAAGATCGGTCAAACTTTTCTTATAGCGAGCAGGGAAGTTTACTTTCATGCTTAACATTGGCAGCTCCGTAAACAATACCTTTATCTTGTCGACATGATTTTGAGGAAGATCACAATATTTTTCAAAATTTACTTAGGGATGACCCAATCATTAAAGCAGAAGGTCTACTTGTTGCAAAGAAAGATAAACCATATCCAAGCGCACTCACAACATTTTCACTTATTTGTTTACTAGATAAAGTTAACAACACAATCTTGACGTGGCACAATTAGTCCAATCACTGCTATCAATAAGATTTTTTAGTTTTCTGTCGAGTTTCCTTTTCAGGGCATCTTGTAGTCCTACGTAGTTTTTCGTAAATTTCCCGTCGCAGCGAGTCCTTCCAATCAGCCGGGTAGAATGATTGAAAGAGATCCTTGTTCTTTCCAGTTCCTTGAATTTTTTCTTTCTCTTCTTGCTTGGCGGCTGCTATGTGCTGTTTCACATCATGGCACTAATTCATTGAATGGGTGATTGTCATATCTTCTTAGACGGCGTGGCAGCAAGGATTTAGGTCACTTGTTCAGAAAGGCACTTCTTCAGGAACTTAAGACGAATTCTGGTTGAATGTGCAGCCACAAGAGACTTGGAGAAGGTAGTGACAACACATCTCAAAAGAGGAAACAGGATAGCGAAAGTAAACGTGGCCCTCATTATGTATAACAGAATCACGAAGTTAGGAACGTGATAAATCCATAAATAAAGATAAATGCCACGAAGGAAAAATAAACGAAGGAGTCTGCGAGATCTTTCGGCTGAAAAGCCCTTTACTGAAGCAGCTACTGACAAAAATACGAGAAAAGACAATACAAGAAGGTTCGTATATACTGACAGATAGGGATTATAAAGGATTAGTGCCTAGAATCCGACACACCTGGAAGATAAGAAACCTTCCCAAACAAGCATAAACAAAGGGTGCAATTAAAGGTTTAAGACAATCATCTCAGATACAATCTCCAGACAATTAAAGTATTATAGGTGACAGCTATACGGAACCTGTTATTCTGTTATACATAATGAGGGCCACGTTTACTTTCGCTATCCTGTTTCCTCTTTTGAGTATGTGTTTGTCACTACCTTCTCCAAGTCTCTTGTGGCTGCTCATTCAACCAAATTCGTCTTAAGTTCCCTGAAGAAGTGCCTTTCTGAACAAGTGCTCCCTAATCCTTGCTGCCACGCCGTCTAAGAAGATATGACAATTCACCCCTTCAATGAATTTAGTGCCATGATGTTGAAACAGCACATAGCAGCCGCCAAGCAAGAAGAGAAAGAAAAATTCAAGGAACTGGAAAGAACAAGGATCTCTTTCAATCATTCTATCCGGCTGATTGAAGGACTCGCTGCGACGGGAAATTACGAAAAACTACGTAGGACTACAGATGCCCTGAAAAGGAAACTCGACAGAAAACTAAAAAATCTATTGATAGCAGTGATTGGACTAATTGTGCACGTCAAGATTGTGTTGTTAACTTATCTAGTAAACAAATAAGTGAAAATGTTGTGAGTGCGCTTGATATGGTTTATCTTTCTTTGCAACAAGTAGACCTTCTGCTTTAATGATTGGGTCATCCCTAAGTAAATTTGATTGTGATCTTCCTCAAAATCATGTCGACATGATTAAGGTATGTTTACGGAGCTGCCAATGTTAAGCATGAAAGTAACTTCCCTGCTCGCTATAAGAAAAGTTTGACCGATCTTAAAAAGGACAATACTATCCACATCACAAAAGCTGATAAGTCAAATAGTATAGTAATTTTAGATAAAGCTGACTACATATCACGTATGCAAGCCCTACTGGATGATGATGTGACTTATAAAAAACTAACAAAAAATCCTCTTGATCAAGTCATAAAAAACTTCATAGCATAGTGAAAAGTATCCTTAAAGATAAAACAGAACTACTAGGCAAAATTGTCAGTCAATTCTCCTTCGCTACCTTACTTATATGGATTAGCCAAAACGTACAAAGAAAATAACCCTATGCGGCCTATTATCAGTACTGTTGGTTCAATTTCATATAAACTCTCGAAATATATCACTAAGATCTTGTCCCCGTTACTTGGAACCATCTCCGATTCTCATATATATAATCTCTAGATTTAGTTGATAAATTATACAAAATTGCTCTTTGCCCTACTGATAGATTCGTTAGTTTTGACGTATGTTCTCTTTTTACTAAAGTCCCTATAGACTCTATTTTAGAATATCTTAGCAATGAACTAACTCAGCATGAATTACCTCTACCTATAAGTCACATTATTTCCACCTCACGAGTTTGTGCATTTGTGATTGTAAGTTTTATAATCAATGGTGAATTTTATCAACAAATTTTTGGCATGGCAATGGGAAATCCTTTATCACCATTGCTCTCAAACTGTATATGGAATTCTTCGAAAAACGCTACTTACCTAATATCATTCATATTCCTGTAAAGTGGTATCGTTACGTTGATGATTGTTTAGCTGTTCTTCCTACCTGTCCCGGTATTGATGTAAATGATTTACTCTCTAAATAAATAACAAGGTACCATCGATTAAGTTTACTCTAGAATTAGAAAAAGACAATTGCCTCCCTTCCTTAGACGTTTTGATACATAGAGAACCATTTCAATGTAAATTCAGTATTTATAGGAAACCGACTAACAACTTAACTTATGTTCATTTCTTCTCAGGCCACCATCTTAATATAAAAATATCAATTTTTTTCCTCTATGTTTTTACGAGCATTGCGAATTGTCATCCACAATATTTGGATCAAGAAATTGATACATAAGAAAAATAGGGAAAGATTTATGCTATCCTTCACATATATTAGACATTGTTATAATAAAGCCCCACAAAAAGTTTTATACTGAAAAACAACACACAGAAAGAAAATTCTAAGAACATTCTCAGTTTTGCCTTATTTTAACGGATTTGAAAACCATTCAACCATTGTTAAAAGCTTTTAATGTCAACCTTGTTTCTTCCTATAATAACACACTAAAAAGAATGTTATAATTAAAAAATGGCCCCCAGAGAAAGCAACAACATAATATATAAAATTCCATGTATGGATTTGTCCCTCATTCTCACCTCGGACAGTCGAGCAAGGGCTTAGAAGTAAGGCTAAGCCAGCATAAATACTCTGTAAAACTGGGCAAAAACCTAATGCATTATTTATTCATTTAAGTGAAAACAACCACCGAATTAATTGGATTGACAGTTCAGTAATTGCACGGTCAAGAGATGTCTTATCACGAAATCTTTTAGAATCTGCTTTAATACAACTTACTTTCATTGTAATTTCAATGTTAGTCGTGGCCTTTTTCATTTAGACCCTTGTATCTGTAACATGTTTAAGAATGACCTCAAATATATATTACTGACTTAAAATAAAAAAAATCATGTTTTTCCTTAGAGTTATTAAAAAAAATTTTTTATTGTAATGTATGTCTGTCATGTTTTTTGTGAATATGGTTTTGTCTACCAGGTTCCGTATAGCTGTCCACCTATAATCCTTTAATTGTCTGGAGATTGTATCTGAGATGATTGTCTTAAACCTTTAATTGCACCCTTTGTTTATGCTTGTTTGGGAAGGTTTCTTATCTTCAGGTGTGTCGGATTCTAGGCAAATAATCCTTTTATAATCCCTATCTGTCAGTTATACGAACCTTCTTGTATTGTCTTTCTCGTATTTTGTCAGTAGCTGCTTCAGTAAAGGCTTTCAGCCGAAAGATCTCGCAGACTCCTTCGTTTATTTTTCCTTCGTGGCATTTATCTTTATATATATATATATATATATATATATATATATATATATATATATATATATATATATATAATATATATATATATATATATATAACCTATCTCCACCAATATTTCACTGACAATTGCTTTCCCTCGAAACTTTTTTTATAAACACCTGTACAAAATTCTTGAACAATATCTTCCATCCTAAAATTAAAATGCCAACAGTGCCAAAATTACGATTATTTGCAAGTGTCCCATTTATCATCATAAAAATTTCTACCATGAATTGAAACTGTCAATAGAAAGTTTTTTTTCCTGCAATTTTTTTTTTTTTTTTGAAATTTAAAACAATAATACCATTGCACAACCCAAAGAATATCAGATCTCTGTTTAAACACAAAGAGAAACTCAGTTCACTGATGATCTCAGGAATCGTATATCTATTTAATTGCCCTAGATGTAATCTAGGGAAGTACGTCGGCTCCACACGGAGGTTACTCAAAGTGAGATTAGACTCTCATCGAGGAGTTAGTTATAGAACAGGTGTCAAATTAACTAATCCTGAGTTTTCATGTATACGCGAGCATACAAAGGAAATGGTAAACATGACTTGAATTACAAAGATTTTAAAATTATTGGCCAATCCCCTAACGAACAATCATCTTTAGCTATTTTAGAATCACTTTTTATTAAACAACTCATTCCGAAGTTAAACACCCAGTCTTTCCTCAACACCTCTGTATCTCTTCGTGAGTCAAGTTGAAGCTGACCCGGCCCGAATTGTCACTCGGTCTGTGCTTTCAGCACCTTATGGTATTGACTCCTCCCTACTCTTGTACTTGCTTTTTATATTTGTAAACTTTTTAAACTTTTAGTATGTATTCGA
>NC_087201.1:65027592-65040092 GCF_015104395.2 Macrobrachium nipponense
AGTAAGCGAAAATAAATAAACGACTAAATAGGTTTATCATGAAAGTAAAAAATCGGCCAACTTATTATTTTATAAATGTTATACATTTTATGTTTGAAGGTGATGAAAAGGACAAGAGAAAACATTCCATTCTGATGGTTTAGTCATTCTGAAGGGAACAGGAAAGAACAGCGATGTTTTTTTCCACGTTAACAGTGCAAAGGAAATGCAACACAAAAACTATTTTTATTAAACCCAGGATGGAAAAAATAAAAAATGCTGCATTAATGAAAGCTGCTACGGTTGCCGTAAATGATAGCAGAGACCTTACAATAAGTCACAGAAGTTTACAAAAGTCTAGATTTAATTAATCCACATGCGTTTATTTCAGTGTGTTGTTTTGATGCAATCAAATAAAGCTTGAGAAAAAGCAACTTCCCTAACGTGGTATTTAGAATCGGGGCGGAGATTGAACTTAATGGAAAAAGCTGCATCCAATTTCCTATTTTTAATCCCAGATGAATTGTAACCTTTTCAGGCCAGTCAGAGAATCCATTTATGAAATGGCAAGTAACAAAAAAAGAAATTATAAACAAAGGAAGAGAAAATCCTAGATGGAAATTGTAATCAGCATATAAACATGAATGATTATAATCATGTACACACACACACACACACACACACACACACACACACACACACACACACACTATATATATATATATATATATATATATATATATATATATATATATATATATATATACACATACATACTATATATATATATATATATATATATATATATATATATATATATATACACACTCCACTCACACACAGAAACATACAGCACATGATGTAATGTTTTTTTCTTCACATGATTCTACCTAAAAATCGACTAGTTGATGCTGTTCCGGCAGACAACCATTGCATATAAATCTGAAGAATACAAAGAATATAATAATTCATTTTTTGCGGGTTTTGTAAAAATACATTTAGAATTTTACCTCCAGCAGTATAAGGAGTTGTACATTTTCGGGTCATGATTGAATTCAAGATTCAACAACTGAATTGCACCAAGGATGCGAGACTTAATAAAGGCGCATAAAACGAGATCCGAAATTCGCGTTGCTGGACAGATAGATTCTTGTATAATTTCACAAGATTGACACAACTTCTGTCTTTAAGTTACTGCACGTGTTGGTATCCTTCGGGAGCTATTCGTAAACAAGAATTATGGAAGATAATTCTGGGAAATAACTGGAACCCTTGCAAAAATACCATAAAGTAATACATAAGAAATGAAACCTGAAATAACTTTCATATTTTCTGTTTTTATTTGTTATTATCTATTCTTTAAGAGACGTAGCCTGGCGATGAGCGTATTAACAATTGATAATGGAGAATGGTTAGACTAATTGTGTTTTAATCAAATTACGGACAGTTATTCAGTTAATTAAAGCTTCATGAACAAATCACGAGTTTTAAAAGTTATGTTTTAGTAAGAAATTCATGCCATTAGCTCCGGATTTTCGCGTAATGAATGATTACTAACTAACTAATTGAGAAGCATGTCAGGTCAAAAGTTCAAATGATTATACTGTGCTTATTTTTTATTTATTTATTTATTTATTTATTTTTTTTTTTTTTTAAGAATAGTTTTGGAAGTAGCGATTTCACTTTAATGAATGTGCTGTCTCTTTAATTGCTTGAAAATAATACCCTAAAAGTCGGAATCTTCATCTATTATTTCCTAATTGAAAGTAATTGATGTGCAACATATACTGTAAAGATACAGTAAATGCATGAAGAAACTGGTGACTTGATCTATCTGATATATTTTTTGTAAGTATATACTTTTTATTTTGATGGTCTGAAATAGGTAGTATCGATATTTGCTTATACGAGTACATGATAATTATTGTTTAATGTAATAGTAATTGAAATTCCTCAAGCTGATTATGGGGAATCATGAAAAGCTGAGTTGTATAATTGGTTAAGATGATATATTATTCTATCAACTGTACGGAAAATCATGATCAAATGTTCACGCTTTTAGTTGTAATTTAAAAGGACGAAATTATGGTTTTGTAATGAGATTAAAAAAATGTGAAGCAGATAACCAAATTAATACAAAAAAAAAGAGGCTTTAGTAAAAAGAAATGGTTACATTTGATTTATATTAAGGAACAATGGCCCCAACTCCCAAAATGTGCCAATTATCGGGGTGAGGACATTATGACAATGGTAGATGCGCTTATCTGGAGAAACAGGAAGCTTAACGTCATCGGAAGAAGAATAGATTTCAAATCGGAGTGGCTTTACCAATTAAGAGCTGTGAACCAAAGGAATAAATTTTCATTATGACTGACAGGCTTTCTGGCTCTGCGCAGTAACTGTTCTCAAATCACCAATGTTTGATGTAAGTGCCTCAGTGGCGTGGTCGGTATGGTGTTGGCGTTCCACCTCGGTGGCCGCGAGTTCGATTCTCGGCCATTACATTGAGATGTGAGAGAAGTGTATTTCTGGTGATAGAAGTTCACTCTTGACGTGGTTCGGAAGTCACTTAAAACCGTTTAGTTCCGTTGCTGAACAGCCACTGGTTCCATGCAACGTAAAAACACCATGCAAATTTGATGTAGGTTTCTCCATTCCCTAAACCAAAATACGTATAATGTGAACAGAAACTTTAATACAACCATATCTATGAGGTGAGTTCAACATTCGGTTTCAGCAACATTATCCAAATAAAATTGGATAACTTTCACATAGTCAAACAAATTCACAGGTAGCAGCAACATTAACTGGATTTGAAACGGTAAAATACACGAACGAAAGAAAATCAGGTGTCCAGACCAAAGAACAAGTGGCAGGTTTAGCGCTGCTGTACGACCACAAAAACTCTCCGAATTTTTTATCTCTCTTTTCTTGATTTTTGGTTGTCTGTTGAAGGTCTCTTATAGAGACGTTACTAATATCGATGTGTATACTGTTATTTCCTACTGCTATTGCGGACAGTATTTTTTTCAAATGCATTAGTAATATTGTTTCCTAATTTTAAGCAAATATTTTTTATTCGCTGTGAAATCTAACAAAGAAATAAAATTGTCTAAAAGTTCTCCACCGTTAATAGGATACAACATTTATTTAAATTCTGAACGCAAGAAGTATCTCTTTATCGTACTATCATTTTTTTTCACTTTTTTCTCGAATTCTGATTTGAACCTTACTTTATTTCATGAATCGTTCTTTAGCTCCTTTAAATCCCTTAGCTAAATATTTTCTTCGAAGCTGAACTTACGTTTCTTTAGCCTTGTATCGTTGTTTAAAGCTTCCTATACTATACACTGCCAGATTCAGGCGCGAGGTTTTCCTCCTTATTTAGTAATTTGATTGTACAAATTAATCTTCGTATCTAGTACATCTTAAACTTCATTGCAACCATAGAAACTGGACTCTCTCCTCTCTCTCTCGTCTCTCTATCTCTCGCTCGCTCTCCTTCCTCTCTCTCCGGTCTCTCTCTCTTCTCTCCATCTCTCATGGTTTATGTGACTGTTGAACATAATAATATATAGGTATGTGTAATATATATATATATATATATATATATATATATATATATATATATATATATACATATATATATATATATATATTATATATATATATACATATATATATATATATATATATATATATATGTATACACACACACACACACACACACATATATATAATAATATGGTATATATATAATATATATATTATATACTATATAGATATATATATTATATATATTAATATAGATAATAATCTATCTATATATAATTATATATTATATATATGGGTTTTATCACATCACTGTGATTTATGCATATGCATTTAGCTACAAATGTGTTTTAGTATCTAATTCCCTCTACCTCGGAATTGATATATCTTCATATATGTTAACCAAAGGGAATTTTCTTTTTATTTTTTTTTCTTCTAGGTGATAAAAAATTTGTCAGTTCATGGGCGCGAACCAAGGAACCAATAATTTAGGACGTACAGTGAAGCACTATAAACCCCAAGACTATAACTGTACATCCTGAATTCTCGGTTCCGTGGTTCGCGCCTGTGAGCCGACGAAGTTCTTTTCAACTAAAAAAAATCCCTTTCAGTTAACATATATGAAAATATATTAGTTCCGATTTAGAGCGAATTTGATATTAAAGAATATGCGTAGCTTAATCCTGATCAAATCGGGCACTTTAGAAATATCTTGAATAAACGGATTTCGTAAAACACAAAAAAATCTTAATTAATACTCTTTTCAGCATAAATAAAACCTTAAAAAACAATTTTTTCTTGATAAATAATTACTTATTTAGAAATTATCTTGCGTTTTAAATGAACGTATATTAATTCATGGTTCTCAAAAATTATAAAAACTAAAAGATTTCATCCACTTTCGGAATTACAACGGCGAACTACACCATGGTCTTTTATGAGTTTACCCATATGCCTACTTAGCAAAGTGGACTCGATTTTCATCAGAAGATTGCTGTTATTTTAATAACTGATTTACGAAATGATTTCTTGGGGCGTTTTCAAGATTTTCCACAAGGCGCAAACAGTTGCTAATGAAAAAATACTCACCATTTACTCCTGTGAAGAACAAGTGAATTTTTTTAGAGAGAGAGAGAGAGAGAGAGAGAGAGAGAGAGAGAGAGAGAGAGAGAGATTTATGTTTCAGCCTCTGGTAAAAAGAGGGTGAACGAATCCAAATGGTATAGGAAAACATCAGTTAGCGAGTGGGGTGAATTGTTGGAAGAGCAAAATTGGCAGGGAATTAAGTTAGCGTGGCAAGGCAATATAATCTCTGAAGACGGAATCAGCGAGTGATGTCGTACGGGAAATTAAAAATTACCAAATTGGTGTAGGTAGTATAGTCAGTGAATAGGTGCAAAAAGAAATTATTAATTTTAAACTTATATTATAAAAGAAAAAAACATGTTCAAGCTAAAATAGTAATCATAAACTATTGCAAAAAAGCACTTTTAAAAATTTTATCAGCTGGTACGTAAACAAAAGTCTAATTACACATAAGAAGAGAGTTTGTAAAACAGAAAATTGACAAATTAACCGAGGCAACTCGCATAAAATTCAACTAATCTAAACAGAACTTACACAGTTAGAAATAAAATTAAATACAGCTATATTCATGAGTGGATATATCACAAAACCCGCAGAAAATGCACAGAAGTTTCCTCGGCACAATCGAATTTTCTGTACATCGTATAATCAGGGCCACCGAAAACAGAGCTACCTTTCGGTGGTCTGTATAATGCCACTTAATCCTCGGTCCATGAAACTTTAACCCCTGCCCAGTAGTCTTGGTGTATACCATAGCCAGACTCACGATTATGAACAAATTTAATCTTAAATAAAATAAAAACTACTAAGGTTAAAGGGCTCGAATTTGTTATGTTTGATGATTGGAAGTTGGATGGCCAACATACCAGTATTCGCAGCGTTCTAGCCTCAGTAGATTTTAAGATCTGACGTTGGACAGAAAAAGCGCATACAGAAAAATAGTGCCTATGGACAGACAAATCGGGCACAGTACTTTTCTATACAGAAAACTACAAAAAAGAGATAACGATCAATAAAAAAATAAGAAAATGCATTAGTCACTTACGTATAAAAAATTCCCATATTAACAGAACGTGTGTACTATTACCTTCTGTTAAGATTGTGCGATTATTTTCGAAAGAGTGACAACCTACTCTATTGGAAAATACTGTAATTGTTTCGTTTAATGGTGGACGAATACGCCTATCCACCAAATGTAATTATGTAAAAAATAAATAAATAGATAAATAAAATAAAATGTCGGAGCAAAATTCACCGAATTAATAAACTTCAATAAAAAAATTATAAGGTAGCAGACATAAAACATTCAGCACTTACGAGAATGTGTGAATACATGATAAAATTACTCTATACCTAAGATATGTACGTAAAAATTCTGTGTGGACCTGCAAAACATAACCCACATCTGAAGTTGTCCAATGTATCTGACACAATACGAGGATACAGAAGAGAAATGTAGCTGTTCACAGAAATTCATGTGCCGGAAATACAACTCGGCAGTATAATGGTTATAGTGCGATTCCTAACTAAAACCAATTTTGAAACAAATCAGAATCATTGAATAAGCCAGAATTTTAGGCTAAATAAACATTCTACGTGTAGACTAATTACTGGTGACATAATAGCTATCATCAGAAAGATGTAACTGTACTGAAACAAAGAAAACAAAACTGCCTTACCTAACGATTTTCATAAGGGTTTCTAGGCACTTCATACTCGGGATTCTAAAGGATCTTGTCACCAAAATCAAGATAAAACAAAACAAAAAAATTGTATCTCAACACAATCCGCAAATGACTCCCCTGGACATCAAGGGTTGGGTTATTGGGTATGCGTGCTAATTGCCTTCTTTTAAAACCAAGGGGTGGAGGAAGATTGGTTAACAGTATACTGGGTGAGGTCCAGGGGGAGTCGAAAAACCGTCCAATTTTTAAGAGCACTGTGCCGATAAAATGATTTCTCTATAAACAGGAAAAAGGAAAAATTCTCAGCCCATGTCCAAAGGGAACAAAATCAAAAGACTTCTCGGCCCTTACAGAGGCAGAACATCAAAGGGGAAACTAAATCAAAGCCTCGCGCGTTCCCAGGCCAACATAAGGAGCAATGTTCTGCCAGATCCCAGGAAAATAGGCTATTTTTATGTTGGAAAAAAAATTATAATTTACCCAAGTAATTTTTGGACTGCAGGACATCAATGGTCTACAGTTTTCCAGAGTAAAGGTTACGATAACAGAAAAAAATTATAATTTAACCAATTAATTTTTAGACTGCAGAACATCAGTGGTTTTCAGTTCCTCAGAGTCAAGGTTACATGAACAGAAAAAATTATTTAACCAAGTCATTTTTGGACTACATGACATCAATGGTCTACAGTTCCTTAGAGTCAAGGTTACATAAACAGAAGAAATAATTTAACTAAGACATTTTTGGACTGCATGACATCAATGGTCTACAGTTCCTCAGAGTCAAGGTTATATATTACTGGCACATCTTCGCTTACGTATGAATTACATCAAAACCATACTGTCAACGCTTAATTAACAAGCATATCTAGGAGCGTTAATTTTCTTATATTGCCAAAATTATATGTTTTCCATTATCTTTTGGTAAAGATATTACATTAAATCATAGAAATATGTGCATTAATTACTAACTTAAGATCCAAGATGGCAGGCACGTTGATGAGTAAGTTATACATTGAGCAAAAAAAGTGGTTGGAAGATAAAGATACCTGTTTTTTTGCTAGCCTGGTTTTTGTATACTTTTTTTTTTTTTTATTTTACAACTGTAGACTTTGTCTAATTTTTACTTTTTCAATAACTGCCGAGAACCCTCTTTCGGAACTATTATAGCTATAAAGAAAACGGTACGAATAATCAGCAAGGAGAGTTCTTGGCCTAAGGTTTATACTGTGAATCTGAAAACCATAGTTGCTCTCTTGCTAGTGAGAGAAAATCTCAGCTACATTATACATTCACAACTCACCTGTACTTTATGGCTTGGTCAGGCGGCCTCTCTCACACCTTCGTGCTGCTTCAATCTGAGGAATATAAAATTTCTTCAGGAGGCTTCGTGGCAGCTACCGCGTCCGGAGGATACCAGATCAGGGAGTCACGTTCCAGGTCCTTGGCGGTACTAGCGACTGTCCCAGCCCTGGGAAAGACAATTGCGATAACTGGGCTGGTGTAGCATGTAAAATTTGAAGGCAGCTTGTTTTGCAAACACACAGACATACACTGTCATAGCGTCATTAGTCAGGTGCCAAGAGGCCAGTGTCACTCGGTCTCCAGTGGAACTGGGCAGCAAGACGAACATTAGAAAATGTTAAGAATTACCTGCTGGTTGTTATCCATTTCCCCAAACTTCCGCATGGGGTGTGGCATTTATGCTGATGCATGAACTATTGGTCGATTTGACTTGGGGTCACGAGGTCAGTCTTTTATGTGGCTCTTCAGGTGATTTTCAGCTCTGTAGTCAGGTGGCTAATGACTTCCACAGTTCCTCCTCGCAGGTGTCCCACAGTCTGGAATTACAGGAAACTGCATCAGGTTTTACAGGAGAGGCTTCAATGGTTAAGGGTGAAATAGGGCTAGATATTAAGCTGATCTGAGGGCTAGATGATTCCAATCATTTTAAACTTATCCAGAGACCAAAACCGGCAAGAAAATGTGTTATTTCAACTAATTTTGGACAGAGAGAGAGAGAGAGAGAGAGAGAGAGAGAGAGAGAGAGAGAGAGAGAGAGAGAGAGAGAGAGAGAGAGAGAGAGAGAGAGAGAGAGAGAGAGAGCCTGGAAGACTACCGCATGAAGTTTATTCTGTAAATATATCTTGAGGACATCTAATAAATGTCTTTCGACAGTCCTTGCATGCAGAAATCAAGGTAAGGTTTTAGGAAAATTGAAAATGGAGTCAAGAAAAGAAAGTTTTAAAAACAAAAGAAATTTTAGGTACCTATGAACTTCTAAGTAATGAATTGAGAATTTATTTTCTCTCTCTCTCTCTCTCTCTCTCTCTCTCTCTCTCTCTCTCTCTTTTAACTTTAACCACTCCACATAACATTTTCTTACAGCATGTTATGTAGTATCCGCTTAGTAAATTGTAAACGTGTTTGTTTCTTAATATTATTTCTGTTTTATACGTGGAATTTACGTGAAATCACAAAATAATTTCTCAGATCAAGTTCCACAGCATCTAAGAAACTTGTAATTTTAAAAAAATTTAATATTAATATTTAAAGTTTCTACGACCCGAGGGACTGAAACTGATATTCTAGTCTTTCTTTAGGTTGCGGCAGCATGAAACATGTAATAAATGTTATTTTAGTCTGCTTTTTAAGGCTGGTCACAATTATGATATGTAAATCCTAACGATAGGAAAATAATCTATTTCGGGTAAGTATAGTTTGCTGGATCTTGAATAGAAAAACTTTTAATCACAAAAAGAAAAAATAAATAAGTAAAAAAGATTGGTTACGTTTTTACCACCTGTTTTGGATATCCTGAGTCGAAACTGGTGCGGGTTAGGAAGACTCGCCAGATATTCAGAGTTCATGATTCAGGCTATAACTTGATATCATTTATGCAGATGTAAGACCATTAATTCTTAATAAGGAACTTTACTTGTCTGAAACTACGAGAGATATATATTCGGTCAGACTGGCGAAAGTTAGCATAAAGAACTGAAATAAATAAAAAGGATCGGGAACACTATGTCAGTAACAAATAGGTTTCGTCTATAGCTATTCACTGCACTCTTAAGCCCACAATGAGGCCCGCTTTTTAACACAGGCTTTTGCAAATGAAATTAAAAGGGACAAATATACCCCATTTGAAATGGGTGGAGGGCACATAGGCCAGATAGGGGTACCGTGTCTCTTCCAGGCTTTTACGGGAAGGTAGAGTACTGGTCCCCTAGGTACAAAGGTTCCTGGCTTCGCAATTAAGTCAGGATTTAATAGACTGAGGAAATTAATCATGGGGTCCACGTGGCCTGTTTTTCACTGCGATTAAAATCAGCTTTTGTGTTGTTGTTATTGTTGTTGTTATTGTGATTGAGCTATGAGCGCCATTGAGGTTAAGAATCTAAAACCAGAAAGATTCAAATAGTTGGATAACATCAACTTTAACTCTCAGTATAACTGAAGCTATGAGCAGCCACGTTCATTTGCATCAACATTTGTGCTATAAGAGATTCAATGTTTTTGAATTGGCTCTCTTATTGTTTTGTCTTTAAACATAACTCCATGTTATTTTGCTCATTTAACGCATAGAATATTGTTATACAATATACACATGACTTGAATTCTAAGTAGCAGAAAACGGATAACTACAAAAGCTGAGGATAATGTGAGGATATGACTTGAGGAACACACGCAGATTGCAATACAAAACACTCGTGGAAGCCCTTAATATCAGTGTAGGAGTGAAATGGACTTAATGATGTGTCAAAATTTCTCCATTACCCATCGACATCATTTTGCCCGGCACGATCTCGGAGCTCTGAGTGACTATAATCCCGCGTGAGAATGCTCTCGGTAAAGCAGTTCTCGGTGATGAAAAGTGAACAGTTCTGGAGGGGATTATTTTCCGGGTCGTTCCAGATGGTCGTAACAAGGTCGCACAGCTGCAGTTTCGAAAATGGGATTGTCAAACTAATCTCGGCCGTTTCGAGGCTGTATCCTAACGCGAAAGTCATTTTGTACGAAGAAACAGATTTACCAAAATCCATTATTAGTCAATATTTAAAATAACATTTAATGAACATGTATCGTTATGGGTTAGTGTTTACATTTTAATTATACAGAATTCATTTTTCACCTGATCATTAAAAGTTAACGGGTACCGTATGCAGTGAATTACAATTACTACAAACAGGGTAAATGATGTTCCTTATTTCATTTATCGGTTAGTCTATGTGAGTATTTCTTCTGGTAGGGTTATGTAAAACTAATTAACGGATTTTGATGAATGGTGCTGAATATCTTCATTAGGTCAGCTTCTCGAAATGAATAACCTTTGGGAGCCAACTGTCAGACGTTAAATAGCAAAGGTCATTGTTTAATGCTGGATTATATGAACACTTGAAGTACTTATCTTTTGGAACTGGTTAAAATATTCAAGTTCTATAATTTTAGGAAAAACCAGCCCTTGATTAAATGGACCAGGGTCATAGACTGTGAGATTCATTGCGAAATATTGAAGCTCTACCACAACAGTAACCTTTATGTCAATGGGGGCTCAAAGACACTTGCACTTTAAAAGCTTCATAGTCCTACTATAACCTCTCTGGATGTCTTTTCATACTGATACGTGATAACTGGGATTCCTAAATGTAGTCTGCTGACTGTGATCTGTAAGTTAAAGATTAAGGTAATATAACCGTTCACATATTTTTAAACAATATACGTTCAAATCAGCTTAGATTTGATGGCAAGTTCAGTTGTTCTTCATTTGATGAAATTTGTTCCCTGCTGTATTTAAAAAAATGAATGTGAGATTAAAATTGCGGAGTCTTTTGAAAGTTTCAAATTTTTTGGTAGAACAATAACATTACTAATATTTTATTATTTCCATGCACTGGCTGTTGATATATTTTTGGTTATGTTCTTATCAGATGATAATAGGTAGTTATGAAATGAAAAAAGTAAGGATTAAGGACATCCTGTATATTACACCAGTAATGTTTGCAAGCACCAATTACCAAATGGCTTTTGGTTCCGTTTTTGGCAGTGATGACTTTCCTTTCTATGATATTGACTATAAATATGTGATGACACATGCTTTATGAGCCACATGCCTCAATGGCAGCACAATAATACTGCTTCAGGTACCAGCCTGTAGTCAGGTGAGCATAATAATGCATGATACATTGTCGAAATTACAACCGTTCAGACTTGTCATGCGCATCTGCAACGATCCGGAAAATAATGTCCTCACCATCGTTCGAACTTCATCGCTAGGAGCTGCATTAATGAGGATATTCTCATTCAGGGATCAAATATACTCAAGGACTCCATTTCATTTCATGCAAATGATATCGGTTCGAAGTGGAGCAATTCTGCAATAGCATTAAGAACAGTCGGTCGTCCGGTGCACTGCTTCACAGATTACTTTGTACTTGATTGCAAGTGGTTGGCTGTCTACTATTTTATAAGTGGTATACATCATATATATATATATATATATATATATATATATATATATATATATATATATATATATATATATATATATATTATATATATATATATATATATAACTGAATCATGAAAGTTTGTAACGCGATAAACAACGGAGTTTCTGCAAGATCTTTCGACTGGACGTCCTTTACTCGGCAGACAAACTGACTTACATGAGAAATTGAGGGTACAGGAAAGGTCGTATAACTGACAGATAGGGATTATGAGGTGATTAGTACCTAGAATCCAAGTGTGTCGGATTCTAGGTATTAAACTCCTTATAATCCCTATCTGTCAGTTATACGACCTTTCCTGTACTCTGAATTTCTCATGTAAGTCAGTTTGTCTGCTGAGTAAAGGACGTCCAGTCGATAGATCTTGCAGAAACTCCGTTGTTTATTTTTCCTTCGTGGCTTATACCTTTATATATATATGTATTTGTATATGTATATATTATATATATATATATATATATATATATATATATATATATATATATATATATATATATATATATATATATATAAATTTACACACACACACACACACACACACACACACACACACACACACACACACACACACATATATATATATATATATATATAATATATATATATATATATATATATATATATATAATGTATGTATATAGTGAAGGCCTTGGCTGATTTGCAATCAGAAGACATGGGATATTTGCCCATT
>NC_087201.1:65050092-65052592 GCF_015104395.2 Macrobrachium nipponense
AAAAACTACCCATGGTTGTAACTTTTATCAGTTTAAAATATTATATAAATAACGATAAGTGCCAAAATTTCCACCTTCAGTCAACTTTGACTCAACTGAAATAGTCAAAAAACCCAATTGTAAGCTAAATCTCTTACATTCTAGTAATATTCAATCATTTACCTTCATTTTACAATAAAGTTTAAATTAAAAGTCTCTAGCACAATATTTCAATTTATGGTGAATTTTGAAAACAACTTTTTCCTTACATCCGTTGCTGTAACTCTGCCGAAAAAAAATCAGAAATTCTTTCGTCAGATTGTCATAATGTTTGCACCATTTATATAGCTGTTACATAAATTTTTATATATGAAAATGTGTGCAATTGCATGTAGAATGCAACATAAAACAACCCATGGTTGTAGCTTTTATCAGTTTGAAATATTTTCATAAAAAAGAACGATAAGTGCCAAAACAAAATTTCTACCTTTGGTCAACTTTGACTCGACCGAAATGGTAAAAAAACGCAATTGTAAGCTAAAACTCTTACATTCTAGTAATATTCAATCATTTAAATTCATTTTGCAACAAATTGGAAGTCTCTAGCACAATATTTCTAATTATGGTTAATTTTTGAAAATAATTTTCCTCGCGTCCGCGCGGTAATTTTACCGAAATATCAGAAATTCTTTCGGCGGATTGTCGTAATGTTTGCACCATTTTATATTAGCCGTACATAAAGTTTTATATATGAAAATGTGTGCCAATTTTATGTAGAATACAACAAAACATACTCATTGTTGTAGCTTTATCTTTTAGTCAGTTTGAAATATTTTCACATAAAATAACGATAAATAGAAAAAATTCGACCTTCGGTCAACTTTAACTCGACCGAAATGGTCGAAAACTGCAATTTTAAGCTACATCACTTACAGTCTAGTAATATTAAATCAATTTCCTTCATTTTGCAAACAAACGGATAGTCTCTAGCACAATATTTTCGATTCATGGTGAATTTTTGTGAAAACAACTTCTCTTTTTTTTATGTCTGCGCATTAAGAATTCACGCATCATATTGTGATAATTTTTTATTTTCTTGTGTTGCTTTGATCATTTTTACAATTTTAATTTGTTATATACCAAAATCATCGCAATTTAGTGTACAATACAACGAAAAAAAATATCTACTCGTTAGCTTTAACTGTTTTGCTCACAGCGCAATTTGTATACCATTATATATGAAATTTTTTTTTTCGCGCTGTCATATATTCCAATATTTATATATGATAATGATATTTTTTTCACTTCTGATGTTTGCATATTAAAATCCAGGCAATGACAAAAAAGGAGCCAAAAATTAACTCTTATTCTTGAAAATAGCGTGCTGTGATATCTTGAAAAAAAAAAAACTTTTTTTTCCGCTTCGGCGCTCACTCCCGAAAGCCGCCGGCATACGGGAGACTCAGAAATACCGGCTTAGCGTTGAAGGGGTATTCTACTGCTTGGCTTTTCAACTCGGTCAATGATGGTCCCAATTTAATGCTTATGCTACTGCATACCGCTCTTTGCATGGGCGTCTGCCTCTTAATTCTCATGAATTCCAATCGTGACTCGGAATCCAATTTAGTGTAATTAATCTGCCTCTGCTTTGATGAAGAGAGGCGATTGCCCAGATGCTTGTTAGGAGTGTAATGATCTCTTTTCACTCCCCTCTTGTTATTGCTTGAATGGTGCCTTTAGAGTCGGTGTGAATTGTGGTGTTGCCTTGTCTCTACTGGCAGTCTTCTGAGGCTTTTGCAATGGTCATTAGTTGAGTTTGAAGGGTGGAGGCATTATAATCTGGACTTGTTGTTGTTGGAGATTAAGCTGGCCTTATGCCAGCACGGGCTCTTACTGGACACAGTGTCCTGTTGTTTTGATACAGTGTGGGGGCGGGTATGTAGCACCCAAACAATAATAATGGTACAATAATACCATAACATTACAATAAATCACTACAATAACATTAAGTACAAAATAAACAATTTCGATTTATTTACAATAATACCATAACATAACAATAAATCATTACAATAACATTAAGTACAAAATAAACAATTTAGATTTATTTACAATTATATAAGTTACAATGCAGTTAACATTTATAATAAAGACAATTTAATTTGTGAAAGATAATGAAAACAAAAACCACGTGTTCTGGTGGTAACAGACAAAACGGAATTAGGAATGCAGGCGTATGGATTTCAGGGATAGGACGGGTGGAATGGGTTGTGGGGGGAGGGGGAAGGGGTCGATAAAGCGTATGATTAAGGTGTTGTTGCCATTGTTGTGGATGTTTTCTATGTAAGCGTTGTATGTTGTAGGGCGTCCCACCTAGCAGACACCCTACAACATACAATGCTAACATAAAAAAGAGCAATAACAATCGCAACACCTTTTAAATCAAACGCATTCTCAAATCACTCCCTCGCCCCTCCCCACTTTTCTCATCCCCGTAATCTGTATACCTGCATTCCTAATT
>NC_087201.1:65062592-65097592 GCF_015104395.2 Macrobrachium nipponense
ACTCCTAATAACCAATTTAGCTGTTATATAAACAGGTTGAGTACATTCTAAATCAGCAGCGACATTGGCAGAGTATAATACTGATGTCCCCGTAAAAGCAATTAATTCTGGTCCGCACACCCCACCCTTGGTTAAAGAGATTAAACACCTTTGGTGCTCGTGGCTGACCTTTGAAGTGTTCCCGAGTTGCCAGAAACTTCCAAAACTTCTCGCAAAGATAGAGGGAGTTTCTAGGTATTCAGGTTTGGAGTAATAAATAATATATATATTATATATATATATATATATATAATATATATATATATATATATATATATATCATATACATATACATATACATATACCTTATATATATATATATATATATATATATATATATATATATATATATATATATATATATATATATATAAGATGTGTATATGTGGGGTTGTGACCTGTCTGATAGTGTAACTTTTTTACCAACAAATAAAGCCTTCAGTTCCCTGTAATATGGAATTCACTATCTTTTTCAACTACTTACAACTAAAGAGATTTTGATAAGTGGTTGTGCCCTGAGCAGGATTCGAACCTATGGCTTTTAAGTTTGTTGATGAGGATACAATGACTTAGCCTTTGGATAAGAGAAATATACATTTACTTAGACCTTATTGTAAATATTCCGGTCGATTTCAGATTCAGTATTTAGAGAGTAGCTGTAATGAAGAAAGGGAACAGGAGCATCCTGAAGGAGGCAAACTTTTGCTGAGAGCAGGACCCACTCAGAGTACACAAAGGCTGCGACACTCCCTAAAACAGAAACCGACCAGGTAGCAGAGGACGCTGTTTCAAGTTTCCACCAGTAAGGGATTCCCCAAGATGTTCGGTTCCGAAGAAACCCAATTTGCTCCAGAGATAATGAGGGAGGTGAGCTGTCTGGCGAACACCACGTAATTGTTTATGACTCTAAAAAACCCGAGATGCAACGTGTGTGCTAAAAGATCAGTGGTGCGCTGAAATTATGTTGGTGAAGATATGCCAAGAGAGGCCGAAGGATTGAAGTGAATATAGAATTTAGGCCAAAAGCTATGAAGTCATTCGGCGCTGAAACGGAAATTGACAGTAAAAGGTTAGAAAGGTGTAACAAGAGTAAAACCTCGCAGTTGAACTGTCTATCAATTGTTAGGAAAGAGATAGAAAGTAATATAGAGGAAAGTAGAGTTGAATATAGAATTTAGATCAAAGGCCAAGCCCTGGGACCTATGAGGTCATTCAGCGCTGAAACGGTGAAACAGTAAAAGGTTAGAAAGGTGTAACAAGAGTAAAACCTCACAGTTGCACTATGAATCAATTGTTGGGAGAGAGTTGACATTAAGATGGAAGAGAATATGAAAATAGGTACAATAAACAGAAATAAAGGTCTTGTAGCAAGTGGTCGAGGCCACGCTGCGAAGAACCTTAGGAAATGTCTACAGTGCACCGCATGAGGTGCATTGACGGTATTAGCTCCCTACGGGGTCGAAGGATTGGGATAGCTGTCAGTTCGAGATTTCAACCGTTTGAGCTACTGCTGGAAGGGCTGAGAGGCGACCGAATCAACTTTTCAAGAAATTATGAGCCAGAGACCGGAGGATGAATCGTGATGTTGGCTGACGACTTCATGCGAATATTAGCCAGACCAGCTACGATAAAAGGAAATGTTAGAAGCAGCAGCAGCAACAGCTTTCGTTCAAGAAGAGAGACACAAGAGAAACCACCAAATCATACTCTAAACAAGATGATTTTGATGATGGTGATAATGATAATGAAATGGCAAGATGAAATGGGAAGATTGGTCGTTCATCAACACAACAATGAATATCTTGAAGATAAGAAGGGTTGGCCGGAAACGCCATTGTAGGCATCTCAGAAAAAGTATCAATAAAAACGCTAATAATTACTTGATCATAAACTACTAACTGACGAAGACTATGAAGACTACTCCATTAAAATTCTCTAACGGATTTTTCATCAGAATATGAGAGAGAGAATGCAATACATACATTAACAAGTTTACTAAAATCGTCTATATTTATATTCTTATAATATTTATAGCGAGGTATACAATGGCTTCCTGAAATCAGCAATTGAAAAAATGCTGTGATCCAATTACGCTTATATATACGTACTGTACTGTCCAATTTCCAGGTTTTCTTCTGGGTTTTCACTCTAAATACTAATGAAGTGTGTTTTTTTTTTAAATTCGTGATTATACTTGCAAATCTCAATTCGTTAATTTTTTCGACATTTATTTGCCGGTTGCCAAGTTAACACTATTATGCTGCAATTCGATTCATTATCCAGCGCACTATTCGTCGAATATCTATTAAAAAGTCATACAACTTATAACTTTTCACCCGCAGAACAAGATAATGCAAATGGACTACTGGTGAAGAGTTAGTAGAATGAGCGACTTGAAGTCGTTGAATAAAAAAATGCTATAAATCCCGCAGCTACCGGCTGCTCATTTGGTCGAAAATCCCATGAGAAATAGTGGTATAAACGACGTTTCAAGTGGGGTCGTCTGCCACTAAGATCACTCGTCTGTCTCGTTGAGTTACAAGTAATTTAGGGATGTAAAAAAAAAAAAAAGGTAAAATTATAGAAGCTCTTAATTATTATTTAGTTTGTTGATGTTATTGATACAATACACGACGACAAAATCTCTAAGGTTCTACAGCCATCATTGCAGCAGGATTTACCACATCTGTACTCAAGCAACGTACTGCGGCTGCCAGCGTCAGAGCTTGAGACCGTGTACGTGTTGCACTATAATTCAACTTGTTTTCAGGTAAGTGCTCTCTCTCTCTCTCTCTCTCTCTCTCTCTCTCTCTCTCTCTCTCTCTCTCTCTCTCTCTCTCTCTCAATAACATAACACTGCTGTCTAAACATAATAGAGGCCACGAATAAAAATTGCAAAACAAAATGAAATCGGTAAAACTGAAAGGGTGTTTGAATATAAAGGAGTTGTAATATAACAATACACGTTGAAAAATACTAACTAAACACTTCCAGAGAAAGTACTCGAGCCATATGGCGTCATTACAAGCACTTGTCGGTGTTAGCTGCATGAGGCCTCTGCCTTGAGGGATGTAGTCATTTGAAATGATGGAAGAGAGAAACTCTGAAGACTTTTGAAAAGAAGTGTTCCTTTGTGGTTAGAATTGGTGCGTTTCACCGTCATTAATACATAATATACATCTTGTTTGAATGGACTCTGTTATCAGTTACTGGAATATGCGTTTAATAATCCCGAAACTGGCATTAGTGAACAAATGCCGAAATATGCATCATCATTACATGTGCACATAGGTCTACCCTGCACTTTCCCTTCTATATCCCCTTCATTTCCTAAATTTCCTTTTAACAATAACACCGAAAGCAGATTCAACAAATGCATAAATAAATGAACAGACGTATACTATCGACAAAAATTGATGGCGTGCGAGTAAGCTGACACAGGTTACACGAGGCGGAAGCCTCCATGGAGGTCAATTACAAATTTCTGTTGGCCTTGTTACAAAGCACCGTCTCTTTCCAATACGGGAGGCCCGTAAAAACCAAGATAGATCATATCCCTAATTCTACAGGAACTACTCAAGGAAACAGATCACATGCTAGCACAAACCTGTCTGTATAGATACAATTCTCACTTCAGAAATATAGTATATTGGAAACCCCACCAAAATTTGAGGCTATAAACATTTAATAAAAAAAAAAAAAAACTTCAGGTGGGAAATAAAGGGCAACTAAGAAAACAGAGGCAATTTTAGAAAACACGAATGGAAGCCAAGACTTGAAGGAAAAGTAGATGAAAGGACGAAATTGGAAATAAAAAACGCTTCGCTTCTGGAAATGTTTTTAAACAGGATCTATATTATCAAGGGAAATACACTTTGCCGTCTCCAGAGGGCGGTCACGGAAACCAAATGGATCTCATAACCATTAATTCATAAAAAAGAACCCTGAGGAATAATGGTTACTGCTGAGGAGCAGTAATGGCAGTGAGAACTAACTTCTTATACTAATGATATTAAAAGCACCCAACAGACAACAGTCTTTCTCAGAGATTTAAGGCCTGTCCACACGAGCGGGCCTGATCGGCGTGCTCCGGGGTTGACGGGCAAATTCTGGCGGGCTTACCCGTGAATGTTGTCCACACGGGTGAGGCGATGTAGAGGTGGGCGTGCCCGACAATGCCAGTAGTATGTTCAGTGCGGTACGATAAACATGGTGCCTACCGCAAAGATGATATTGTGCAGCATGATAATTGCTGTGTGTGATGAAAAAGAAGAGAATATGGTGCCAAAGAATGGCTCAGTAAAAGAAATGTATATGGTTAACGTACGTCTGCCAGGGTCGAAGCTCAAGCCATCGGACACCACCATGGTGATTTTGCTACAAGACCCATCGGGCAATTTGACGGTTTGCCTGTCAAGTGTGCCCGTTAAGGCCTGTCCACGCGACTGGGCCTGATCGGAGGACCTCCCCTCTAACGGGCACACTTGACGGGCAAACCGTCAAATTGCCCGATGGGTCTTGTAGCAAAATCACCATGGTAGTGCCCAATGGCTTGAGCTTCGACCCTGGCAGATGTACGTTAACCATATACATTTCTTTTAACGAGTCATTCTTAGCACCATATTCTCTTCTATTTCATCACACACAAAGCAATTATCATGCTACACAATATCGTCTTCTTTGCGGTAGGCACCTTGATTATCGTACCGCACTGAACACACTACTGGCATCATAGGGCACGCCCACATCTCCATCGCCTCACCCGTGTGGACAACATTCACGGGAAGCCTGCCAGAATTTGCCAGTCAACCCTGGAGCACGCCAATCAGGCCCGCTCGTGTGGACAGGCCTTTAGAGGGGAGGTCCGCCGATCAGGCCCGGTCGTGTGGACAGGCCTTAACAGTGATTTAGAGTTCAATGCCGAAATAGGTCATGTAGCACCAGGGACCATACCTAGAACGGAGCATGCGAACCAGTTACGCCAAGGGTCGATGGAACATTTTGAAGGTTGTTTTGTTCTGATAATTCTTCTAACCACCATGGAATGTGCAGTCTAGCCATTGTGGTAGTTTTTAGATTAACTAGAATGTTCATCTTATTTTTCAGAATTCCTTTAAATACTTAATGCTCACGTCAGACCACCTATTTGTTTTTTAAATTTCCTTTTATTAATAAATCGAGTCAAGGTACCCCACGCTTAATAATTAAAAAATTAAAACTGTACACCTTCACTGATCCAAGAGTGACGAGAGGCGATTATTCAGTAATGTTAATTTAGTCTTGAATATCTAAAAATAAGCTACTTTTGAGTGGCACGTTTAATTTAATCTCATATTTATTAAAACCTTATTTGTAACAGCTATAAAGACCGCTTATTTCAGATCATTATCCCTCCAGTAACATAACTTTCTACTCTAGGAATCTGTTAAAACTAGACTTCGATTTCTTATAGAAAAGTTTCAGTCGTCAGTTTTTTGCGATATTATATATCTTATAACAAAAGACTTCTAAACAACCACTAATAACATCATAATACAGTACTTCCAGGTATTAAGGGTTTTTTTTTTTATATTTCAAACTAGAACTAGGGCATTCATCTTTTTAATATCTCCTATCAAAAGACTTCTAAAGAACCACTAATTACATTATAATACAGTACTTGCAGGTATTAAAAGTAAAATAAATTTTTTTCGAATAATTTTAACTAGAACAAGGGAATTTGTTTCCCTTTTTCATTTACAAAAGTGGTAACTCTTCAGGTGCATTTGTTTACATAATGATAAGCTTTCTTAATAATGGTTACTATTGGTGAAGGCAAGGACGTTCGTATTTATGTAAGCATCATTGTAAAACAGTTTATTGAAAGTAAATTAACTAATTACACAGTGAACCATAAAAATGGAGCTTTATATAGCAGTAAGTATCGTCTGTAACACCAGGCTCCAGTCTCACCTCTTGTTTCAAAACTGTCGTGGGGCAAAAGCAACAGACACCAATTCTGGACCAACAGAAGTATTCTGTTTGCGTTGCCTTCAATGAAAGCTTCAGTAAGCCTATCCTGTGAATAGGAGAAAAAGCAGCAGAAAAAAAATTGCAGTACAAAAAATAATAAAAGGCAATGCATGCTAACTTTGACTTAGAATATATCAAAATTTTATTTTACTAATAAACTTTTTTCTTGAAATTTTAGAGATTCCAGATAATTTATGGAAAAGTTATTTCAATCGTGAGGTCTTATGGCCAGGAATGCGAAGAGAATGGCAACAAACAGTTATAAGCTTGATTTTAAAAGTTAATGCAATCAATAAAGGTTTCTATATTGGATTTTACTTCTATATATGAGTTATATTAGCATAAATCTTATTCACTCAAGTTATAGCTTTTACCTTCTGTCGAATTACTTGAATGTTCGAATTAAGAACTGCAGAAGCTATATCTTAGCTTTGTTTTACAGCAAACTAGACTTGAGTCAATAAAAATGACTAAGTTGAAGTATTAAGTTCATAAAGCAACGCAATACTATTAAGTTTGCGTTAATACTTTTCCTAAAGGCACCAAATAGTTTTTACTTTCTTATAGTAGATATTAAAAACCAATTTAAACTACTGTTTAACTCAAAAATTAAATTAAAATAAAAACTCTGAAAACAGAATTACTAAAATCATGTACCAACTTATTCAGAAAAACAAAATGATGATTATGTAAATTATAACTATTTCATAGCTAAAATCTTTCAAAAGAAAACTTAGTCATTGGGGTTAAATGATTATCGAAATTAAAGGTAAATTAAGTTTAATTGAAAAGCAAGCAGTTATGTTATTTAAAACTAAGCATTAACTAATTAAAATGGCTCGAATAATACACTTGTTACCTGAAAGTTAAAGATGATTAAGGGGTGGAGGTTAAAAAAAATAGTCTTGGTATGACTCACCTCAAGTTTGATTAACCAGTCTACCTCCAATTTAATAACCTAATCTTGGCGAATATAGCGTAAGATTTTCCCTATTTTTCCACTTTTATAGACATTAGTTGAAAAGTATGCCCTTTCTCTAATTCTTGATTCACCGACATCTGAAAGCAGTTTCAGGTGGTGAATATATGATTATACCCATGCAACATCGTTACAGGATAATAGTATAAAACTTACAAAAGACTATACATGTCCTAACAAAATGTATATTTCAAAGATTAGTATACTAAACCCCGATTGCAATTAGAAGCCTCCACGTTGTAACTAGTTTTAAGTTGTGCCGTAGAAAATTCTTCCTGGAGTTAACCAGACCCTGAAAGAGATTTAATATGTAGTGCAGAAATCCAAGGTACTTGGCCCATTGAAAGAAAAAAAGAAGCGCCTCAGTGGCGTGGTTGGCATGGTGTTGGCGTTCCACCTCGGTGGTCGCGGGTTCGATTCTAGGCCATTCCATTGAGGAGTGAGAGATGTGTATTTCTGGTGATAGACTTCACTCTCGACGTGGTTCGGAAGTCAAAAGCCGTTGGTCCCGTTGCTGAATAATCACTGGTTCCATGCAACGTAAAAGTACCATATAAACAAACAAACAAACCATTGAAAGAAAATTGTCAAACCGTTAATGACTACAGCTACACGACGAAAGCTATCTCCGAGAGGAATAAAGTATAAAAATAAAAATTTTCAAAGACATGTATACTCCATCACTCCATAAATGGCGTGAAAAGACGAGACGTGAAAAATTAAGAACGCTGGATATAGTATAGTTAAAAGGAACGACACGGAGAAGTGTCAAGGAGAATCAGTAAAAACAAAGAAATATAACGAATAATAAACCAAGTTTCCTCTGGACTTCCTAAATAAGATCTCAAAGTCAAATTTAGTATAAAGGATATTATGAAAAACTGCATCCTAATGCACTGCCTAACAGGACTATAAATTCTTAAATTAACCAGTTTCAGATAAAGCAGTGGAATTCCGACTTACTTATTAAAGAGAGCTTCCAGTGTCTCAGCTTCACGTTGGCCTACCTGGACATCACAACACGTCAGAGTACAAGGCACACGTATGAAACGGTTGTTATAGCAAACAGCAGGGTCTTCTCTAACGTGACAGAGAAATCGTCCACGAAACAACCAGTTCGTGTAAGTGATAACAGGAAAAAATTTAGGGTATGGTTTCGCTGAAGTTAGTTCTTGTTGACGTCACCATCAAGGTCGCAATTTTTAGCCAAGAATCTTTTACAAGAGAGACAAATACGTCATCTGTTTTAGTTGACAGTGAAACTGAATATAGTTGAGTGACAGTGTAGCGCCGGGTATTAAAATATTTATTTGAGTACTTTCTGTTCTATGAGGAACAAGGATAATAATAAAAATAATAAAAATTCAGTTTGAAATGCAATAAAAAGCTTTCGGTGTATGGGTGTATGCCCATTAATGAAAACTTAAAACTTTTCTTTATTATCAAGTAGGAGTTCGGTGTACAATCTCTGGGCTAGAAATTTGAAGGCTCACAAACCTACATTTGAAGTGAATCTTGGCTTAGCTAAATTGAAACCATCATTAGCTAGTCTTGTCTTGACTCCATTAAGTTAACGAAGTCAAAGCTTTACTATCCCATAAATTTCATAAGGCTCTGTTAAACAGGAGTGCCTAAACTCCGTAATAGAGAGGAATAAACGGTGCTTTAAGGTATCACTTTCATGACCATTTAATAAAAAGACTTCAAATGTTGTTTTGCAAATATAAACTAAACAAACTATCCATTTAATAAATTACTCCAACATGGTAGCGTGTTAAAAACAAAAAAAAAAAAAAGTTTGTTAAGAGTAATGCAACAGGTAAAGGAGCAGATATGCAAAAACTTTGATGAGTTCTTCACTGGAGAAAATGGGAGTGCCTTCCAAAAAGTACCATAATTATCTCTGCATTCACATCAGGTAATCATGAGTCGATCCAACTGCATATTATGCGCAATATGAGGACTCTGCTGCAGACTTTGAAAACGTCACGAGAGCACAGAAGGGGTCAAAAACAGAAAGACAAGGTGGATCAAGTTGCTTTCATTTCCTTTCATGGAACACTTATAAACAACCACAGCTTCATTATACATTGCTTATTCATTGAACTGAAATATCATATTAATGAAAATGAACAATTCAGAATGATTTTGGCATTTTTGCCAAAAATCATTCAGTTAACCTCTTTTTTTTTCTTCCTTCATAGGAGACTTGTCTTCTGCAAACCATTTTCGGTGGTTGTTTGGAACAATCAATAAATAATTTGACTGTGGGTTTGCATACTATACCCTGTGGTTATATATATATATATATATATGATTATATATATATATATATATATATATATATAGGTATATATATACATATACATATATATTTTTATATATACATATATATATATATAATATATATATATATATATATATATATATATATATATATATACATATATATATATATATATATATATATATATATATATATAGATATATCTATGTAATATATATATATATATATATTATATTATATATATATATTCATATATATATATATATATATATATATATATGTATAGATATTATATGCTGTTACTTTCGTATTGCATATTTTCCTCTCTATAACCATGAAATGTTGGAAAAGTGTTTGCAACATTTTCAGATTCCTTATTCAGCTTAGAGTTATAGGATGTTCTAAAAATGTATGTTCAAATTAAGATAACGTAGAATGTGAAAAGAGAGCAATTTTTGCATTGTACATTACCCGCGAGGCATGCTTGTCATCAAGTTTCCGTTTTGTTTTCAAAACTTGGCATTACTCGAGATAAGGGGAACTCGAAGTCTCTGTTTTGTTTTGGAATCCTGTCAATCTTACTCGCGCAAGTCTGGTTTCAAAAGTGTACGTCTTTCTCGAGAAGTCACATGGAAATTTCACCATGTTCCTATGGCATTGCATCATCTTTTCATAAGATCGTTCTAGAACCTTCTGTTTAAGCATACGTCATCTTTGGAAAGTGATGTCATTTAGTTTTGCTTTTGTTCTAATTAATTACTTTTATTTTCTTAAATCACGTAATAATATTTGTTATTTGTGATTGTAAATCCAATTTCTTTTGTGTGACGAAATCCACTGTTAAGCTACCGTATGAAAGGAAATTTCATTCCGACTTAAGACCTCGGGGAGTAATCATTCTCTCTCTCTCTCTCTCTCTCTCTCTCTCTCTCTCTTCCACGCCATATTAAATTTCACATTAATGTAAAGGTTTTTTACTTAGTGTTTGGTCACTCGTAAATTTTAGATTTTGTATTTCTTCGAGTTATTTAGTATTCCTTAGTGCTTATTGGGGAATCTGAACAAACATTGTACAAGTGTGTAACGGCGCCTTTTCTTTTTTGAAATATTGTGAATTGTGTGGTGAAATTTTGGAACTAGCTGCAGCAGAAACAATTGGTACCAAGGTAATGCGTTATTACAAAGGTTTACTAGTTGCAACTAATAGTTACAGTGGTTTGGAGAACGATTTCAATTTTTACACATTGCAAATTTTTATGTTTTGTGTTTGTTTCATTTGAAGTGAAATTTTTGTGCATTTATCCATTTTTCTTATTGAAGTGATTTTTTGTGCATATGTCCATTTTTCTTATTGAAGTGTGTTTTTTTTTATATATATGTGTTCTGTGTGATTAATGCGTTTTGCAATTTTGGTATTTTCCACCTTTTTCTGTGTTTTCATTTGTATTCACAATTTGATTGACTTAATTGTTTTCATTAATTAATTGTTGCACATTTAATTGAATTTAACACTTGCGAATTAATTTGCATTTACTTAGAATTCTTTTCAAGTCTTATTGTTGTTTAGCACTTGTGAATTCCAAATTTTAATTATTGCCTAACACTTGAATTTCGATTAATTAATCAATTTTCTTGATTTTTGTGATAAATTAATTTTGATTAAATTTTACTTAATCAATTCAAGAATTTATTAAACTTCGCTTTGTTTTCAAGTAACAGTAAATTTCCCTGGTATTGTGAATTTCACTTATAAATTTTGATTTTGATAATAAATCTTTGTATTTAAAATTTTCATAAGTCTTTTCTTGTTCATGAGTATTTGTTTAGGTAGAAACATAAAGTGGTAATTGAGCTATCTTCCTTCAATTTACTTGAAGTGAGTTAGAACCAGGGAAGTACTTAGACTTTTGAAATCAGGGAAATACTTAAACTTTTAAAGTTGTTAATGGAGTGATGCCCTTTAATTAATTTGATTACCTCACACCTGTTTTAATGAACTTAGTATAATTTTCTTCATACTGGTAAGTTGTTAAGGGATCACTATTGCCTTTAGAGTATTCAGTCGTATTTTACCCGTGATAAAGATTCAGGTGTCTGGCTGTTGTGAGGTACTCATTTAATTATTGGTAAGTGTAGTAACCAGATACTTGGCACTTCGTCACAATATATCCATATATATATATATATATATATATTATATATATATATATATATATATATTTATATGTATATATATATATATATATATATATATATATATATATATATATATATATATATATATATATATATATATATAAGCGAATACCACGGGAAATGACAGTCAGAAATCCAAGCGCTTTCGTCTTTATTAAGACATCGTCAAGGAGCTACTAAAGTACAATCGGAGAGGAAGGCCTCAGGTACAAAACAAGATCAGAATACCAGATGGTTAATTATCAAAAGGGTAAGAATTAAACGGGATAATCCAGGATTATCGGATATCACACGGTCACAAACTTAAACAGATTCTGACCCTAACCGAAATTACAAAGTATTTTTACAGTCCAAAACACTGTAAAAACTGAAAATATATTAATTTTGTTGCTTATATTTATCTACAAACTTTTTTCATTATGAAAGCATCAAGTTTAAATAAAACCAAGACTTAAATTTAGAACAGTTTCTATTATTTGACTTGATAAAACAAGATTCAATGATATTCCTTTTAACTGTGTCATTACATGGGACTAAGGCTCTTGCTTGACTCCAGTTAATAGGATGGTCTAAATCTCTCATATGTACAATAATGCATTCGATATTTGCCCAGTTCTCACAGAATATTGATGTTGCTTAAGACGCTGTGAAAGAGATTTGCCAGTCTGTCCGTAATAGATTTTATCACACTTTTTGCAAGGAATTTCATATATGCAGCCTGGAAGATCTTTAGGAGAATTTTGATTACTAAACTCTTGACATTAATATTACTGAAAACAACATTTATGTTAAAAAGCTTTAAAAATTCTAGGAATATCTAAAAACCTTTCATCATACGGTAATTTTAGAATGTTATGCTTACTAAATTCAAGTTTGTCATTAGTTGAATAAAATGTTTTTCTAGCTCTTTTCCATGCCACATCTACAAAAGTCCTTGGGTATTTAAGTTTCAATGCAATCTCATAAATAGTTTTAATTTCAGCGTCAATAAAACTGCGGGCTACAGACACGTAAAGCCCTTAGGAACATCCCAGCAAAAAAAACAGAGAATTTAAACATTTTGATGGTGATTGGAGTAGTAATGAACAAAAGAGGCAATATTAGTTGATTTTCGAAAGATACTGAAAAGTGAAATTTCTATCATTTCTATGGACAGTTACATCAAGAAAATTCAAATTACAATTTCTTTCTTCCTCTACAGTAACAAATTTTATAGAAGGGACTAAATTATTGAGATTATTAAGGAATTCCTGGAGGTTTTCGTGAACTGGCCAAATACAGAAGATATCATCCACATCTAAACCAAAATAACTTTTTGGGGCACAAAATTCTTGGTAAGAGTTTTGTCTCAAAAAATTCCATGTAAATATTGCTAAGGACAGGAGATAAGGGATTACCCATGGCCATGCCAAACTTTGTACAAAAATTCCCCATTGAAACAAAATTTACTATCTTTGATACATAACCTTATGAGACTAATGAGATTTTTCTACACTTAAGGGAATGTCATGACGCTCTAATTCCTCTTCCAAATATTCAAGTAAGTCATCTACAGGCACTTATGTAAATAAAGAGACAACATCAAAACTAAACCATATTAAAAAATCATAATTCAAATTTAAACTATTCAATTTGTTTATAAAATCAACATTGTTTTTAACATTCGTGTTAGAAATATTTCCTACCAAAGGAGTAAGAATTTTACAAGCCTATTTAGATAAATTATACGAAAACTGAGCCCACTGAACTAATGATTGGTCTAAGGGCTTTACGTGTCTGTAGCCCGCAGTTTATGACGCTGAAATTAAAACTATTTATGAGATTGCAGAAATTGAAACTTAAATACCCAAGGACTTTTGTAGATGTGGCATGGAAAGAGCTAGAAAAAACATTTTATTCAACTAATGACAAACTTGAATTAGTAAGCATAACATTCTAAAATTACCGTATGATGAAAGGTTTTTAGATATTCCTAGAATTTTAAAGCTTTTTAACATAAATGTGTTTTCAGTAATATTAATGTCAGAGTTTAGTAATCAAAAACTCTCCTAAAGATCTTCCAGGCTGCATATATGAAATTCCTTGCAAAAAGTGTGATAAAATCTTATTACGGACAGACTGGCAAATCTCTTTCACAGCGTCTTAAGCAACATCAATATTCTGTGAGAACTGGGCAAATATCGAATGCATTATTTGTACATTATGAGAGATTTAGACCATCCTATTAACTGGAGTCAAGCAAGAGCCTTAGTCCCATGTAATGACACAGTTAAAAGGAATATCATTGAATCTTGTTTTATCAAGTCAAATAATAGAAATGTTCTAAATTTAAGTCTTGGTTTATTTAAACTTGATGCTTTCATAATGAAAAAGTTGTAGATAAATATAAGCAACAAAATTAATATATTCAGTTTTACATGTTTTGGACTGTAAAGATACTTTGTAATTTCGGTTAGGGTCAGAATCTGTTTAAGTTTGTGACGTGTGATATCCGATAATCCTGGATTATCCCTTTAATTCTTACCCTTTTGATAATAAACCATCTGGTATTCTGATCTTGTTTGTACCTGAGGCCTTCCTCTCCGATTGTACTTTAGTAGCTCCTTGACGATGTCTTAATAAAGACGAAAGCGCTTGGATTTCTGACTGTCATTTCCCGTCGGTATTCGCTTATTATGAAGTCACGTGCATCTACTGTGATTTTTTAAGCATATATATATTATATATATATATTATATATATATATATATATATATATATATGTATATACATATATATATATATACATATATTATCACTGACCTCTCTCGTTCTGCATTGCATGAGGGAAATTATCCTTTTGAAAGGGAAAAGAAAGTCTTCACAGGCATTATGACAGTTGCTGGAAGGAGAGCGTTCCTTTCAATTCTAGTGCTTAGTGGTCTGAGTCTCCAGATGTGTAATAGTCATGTAATCAGCAGCGCGAGAAGAAACACATCTGAGCAAATTATTTCATGAATATATGTTACACTAGGATTGCGAAACTAGGGATTTCACAAAATCCCTGAAATTTTTAGGGACTTTTTGAGATCACTAATTCACTTTGGAACATTTGATCCCGAGGGATTAGTAATAAACACAGCGAAACAGTGATTCATCTACACTGTTTCGCCGTCCTTGGCAATCAAATGTGTTTCGCCTAAGTGAATTGGTGATTCCATGACTTCCCTGAAAACTTCAAGGATTTCTTGAAATCCCAGGTTTCACAGTCTTACTGTAACATAGTATATATATTTTGCTAACGACATGAAGATAACCCAGGACAGATTCTACAAAGTTCGATGCTTTTTACAACATATGAATAATGTTTATAAATTAAAATATCAACTAAAATCCTTATTATTGCTGAAATTTTTGTCATTTATTATGTGGAGCATGGAAATAAACAATTCAACCGATGTAAATCCACACGATTTGGTTACAAAATTTTGGAAGCATGTAGTACTTACCATAGTTCATTTCTTTACGCAAAGTCATACAGCGGTTCTCATATACATATTCCTGACACTGGGCTAGGACAAGGTCCAGATGCGGTCATGTCTTTTGCAGGCAAGGTAAACGTCCAAGCTAGCCAGCATATAGCCTTTGATTGCATATTCCCATCCCAGAAAATTTGAGTAACCGTAGAATTGTTAGTTCAGGGACACTTAGAGAAGACTGGTTAGTAAAGAAATGGAGAAGGAAAATTGAAGTTGTGTGCAAGCAGCTTTCTCTGGATGTATCTGTTGTAAAGTAGAGAGATAATAAAGTTGTTAGTGTGACACACAACAAACTTAGACGTTACCAAAACAAAAAGCCAGATTTTGGAGTAAAGTAGAAAAAATAATAAAGATGTTATGCTAATTCTGTTATTGCTTATTACCACCTTCAGGGTGGTGTTGATCAACAAGTTTTTGGTTACAGAATCAGAATCCAGTTGAAAAATTGTGGTGGCCATTATTTGCGTGGTGCATCAAATGCAGCAACATTGGATCATGAAAGGTGACCAACCAAATTCAAGATGTCGTGAGGGGCTCAGAAGAACAACATTCTTCTGCAAACGGTGTGCTTTCCTAAGGCACCAAAAATGTATGGAAAAGCACTAAAGGTTTCTGAATAACATAAAGCGACGAATTTATTTTATTAGGATTTACTTGTGAATTTGATAAAATAAACAGTATTCTCAACTAATTCAATATATTAAATACGAAGAATCGCTGATTCATTAATATTAGTTTTATCTTATGGTTTGACAATTTTGCTAATTTTCATTTTACGAGACAAATATAGATAAACAGAACGGTAAATTGTTTCAACAAAATTAACGAATAATTTACTTTTACCTGATAGTTAAATATATGCTTAAGTTTCATTGAGATTGAATACACGTACACACATACATACACACCACAAACACACAAGCATATATATATATATATATATATATATATATATATATATATATATATATATATATATATATATATATATATATAGCGCTAGAGAGAGTTTAAAATTAACGTACTAACATAATACCTTTTTCTTATTAAGGTAAGGCTTGTAAGATATTGTACTTATTCCGCCCTCAAATTTTCATTCTTTTGTTCCGCAGATTACTGGTAAAAGTGTTATCTTATGATACGCAGAAGAGAGAGAGAGAGAGAACTCATAAAGAGTAGATTCAAACAGGTAAGGCATCAGCAAGCCTTTGGAAGTCTCCCCTTAAACAGAAAAGCAAGGACGTCGTAGTTGAAAGACAGGTAGTTCCATGGTCCTTGATGGTGACGTCAACAACATAGATGCGGCGTTGGTGTAGTGTTGTTATTAATGGCTTTCTCGTTCTGTGACCCTTGTCGACGGTGCTGTGTTGTTTCAGGGCAATTTCCTGTTATGTGGGAAGAAGGGAAATAATTCTTTATCAGTGTAAGTTATGACTTGGAGTTTTAGGTGGTTTGAAGAAAGGTCTACAGTGTGTGAGGTCTAGGCGACTTCTTCGGCATCTACTTAGGGTAAGTTATATTACGGGTTTGTTTACCTTTTTCGTTCACTTGAGGAATTTAGTGTATTCAGCTGATACTTGTTTCCTCGCGTTGTAGTCATTCTCGGATCTAGGTAAATAACACAAAACCTATTTGTAAAAAGCTTATTTTTTTTATTTTATTTTTTTTTTAAGTTTTTCAAATTTTGCTTCACAAGTTCACAATTGTAACCTAAGTAGATTGATATTTTGAATGTCAAGATATTTCCCAAGAGGATATTGCTGTTGAGAAGTCTGATGCACTTCATGAATATAATACAACTTGCGTGTAAAGCAAAGACTTTTAGGATGCCTTTTATCTACCTTGAACCTTGGAATGAGATGATTTATTAGATGGTTTTAAGTTATTAAAGTAAATAGAATACTACTAAAGCGAAAACTTGACTGCTTCCTGTTTCTTGTAAATCCAAGCTTTTTATGATGCATTATATCAACCTGGAATCTTGTGAAACTGACTGGTTATAGTTTAATTTACCTAAGAACCAATAAACTGCTACAATGACAATTTAAACTGCTTCCAGATGTTTGTGGAGCCTGAAACTACTTCTTGACACAAACTACGCTACAGAAATAAACGAAGGGAAATTTCTTAAGCCTGGATTTTGTCAAGCTCCACAAAAAAAGACTTCTTCCCTTCCCAAGGCAGGTGAGATTTTCATTATCGGTAAACCTACAGACAATTTTTTTTACCTCCACCCCCATGGGGTAGCGCTCCTGTAGGGGTGGAGGCCCCCCCTATACACTGGTCCATGTCATTAGGCATATGGGCACGTGTTTGGGAGGTTCAAAAATTTTTTATTTTTATTTCAGGTTGTTTGTGCGTCAGTTGAGTAGCCAGATTTATAAATTTTCTGTTTTGAAATACTTGAAAAGTAGTGATTGTTTATATCTAACCCCAATGCATTTTAGTTTATAAAATTTGCATTAAATATGACTTAGTTTTGTTTTTGAAGTTGTGTATTTAAAACTTATTTTACTGTTTGGTAATAAGTTAACTCAATCGTTTGAATATTGTGAGATTTAAAGTTTATGTACTTGAAATAATCTTAGTTAATTCCAAGGTTCATTTCCAAAGTTCATTAGTATTTAAGTTTATTTATTTGAGTTACTTTTAAAGCGATCCCAAACTTCATTAGTATTTAAGTTTTAATTTTGCATCTGAACTTTTTAACTTGGAGAACGTTAACTTTTAAGTTTTCGCGTAAAAAAGTAAACATTTTTTTTTTTTACATTGATTTCAACATTTAAGATATCACTTATTTTTTCCTGTTTTTTTAGATGGCCCGTTTCAGTGATATTGGCATTAGTTGACTTTATTTTAACGTAAACTATAAGTTCCCTTTTTTTAATTAAATTGGTTTTAAATTTAAATATGACTTTATATGCAACCGTTAATACAATATCAGGCTTTTGTTTTCACGTTTGATATAAAATAGAGACCTATGCTTAGCTATTGCTTTAATAAAAATATTGAACCTAAACCAGAAATATAGTTAACTGACTCTACTCCAATGTTAGTTAACAAATCAGAGTTCAAGGTACTAATGCTAGATTATTATATGACCTTAAGTCTTGGCAAAATGACCTTTTTGTAATGTTGCTCGTTAGGTTGTCCTCTTTACCTTTTATACGGTCGTTCCTTTGATCATCACTTATTACCACTTGTGAGTGGTTGGGCCACGTAGGGTGTTATTGCCGTCAGTGCACCTCCTGCGGCGTACTGTAGGCAAAGATTCTTTGCAGTGTCCCTTCGGCCTTAGCTGCAATCCCTTTCATGACTTTCACTGTACCTTAATTCATATCCTCTTCTATCTTACATTCCACCCTCTAACAATGTTTCATAGTGCCACTTCAAGGTTTTCCTCCTGTTACACCTTTCGGACTTAATCGGATCACCTGAAGATTAGCGACCACTAATACCTCTCCTGAAGAAAATCGACCCCAATATTTTCCTCCTGAAGATAAACGACCCCTGCTTGTTGGTGTCTCCAATCTTCAGGTGACCCACTTTAGCTCATAATATTATAGAAAAAAAGAGAAAAAATAGATATATATTCACTAAAAACTACTTTGATGGATGTGTTAGGTAGTGCCCCTAAGGAGGGGGAGGGGGGGGGGCGGAGGCCCCCCACACCCCGCTAGGCCTAGGTAGGGGGAGGGGGTACGGGGCCCTAGGTTAGGCTAGGTGGTTGTGTTAGGTTCGGTAGTGCCCTGAAAATCACTTTTCTCCTCCCCCACCCCAAAAACCCAAAAACCCCGCTTCCCACTGGGGTCCCCCATAATTGTAGTAGAGGCGGTTATGCGTACATTGTGTGTGTAAGAGTAAGTCATACTTTCTTTTTTATGTACTTTGTTAATTTTCACCTTAAGAAAAGCGACCCCAATATTTTCCACCTGAAGAAAAGCGACCCCAGCGTGTGTTGGGGTCGCTTTTCTTCAGGTGATCCACTTAATCATTGTTGGTTTCAGTTTCGGCGCTGAATGGTCTTATAGGTCCATGCTTGACCTTAGGGCTAAATTCTATATTCTTTTCTATAATTGCTTTAGCTGTGCATGGGAAATTTAGATGTATTGTGAAGATTTTGGTTTGTATTAGTTAATAAAACCCTATTTTATTGGCTATTAATTATCAAGACAATTCTGCCACCTTAATTCTGCCACCAAATGTGTTTCACCGGGTATGTGTACTGGAGCAGCTAACGAACGTGTTATTGAAAACAATGGAAACAATACTTTTGTAATCAAAGAACATCAAAAGAACTGTTCGATGGTTTTACCCCACGATAGTTTTTAAACAGGTGAGAATAGTCTCAAGTTAATGAGATATTGACTTAATGCCATCAGTTGCCCAGTAATTATATGTAATTATTAAACTTAAATTTAAATATGAATGTTCCAACATTTACCAACAATAGAAGTTGCAAACTAGAAAGTTTTCTTGCCAAGCTATTCGAATTATATATCTGAAGAACTTTTTTATGGTATTTACTTTGACCAAGGAGATTCCGTTTTAAGATACGGTCTGATATAAAATGGGTTTTTTTTAACAAAACTAAAATTATACATTCCATTATTGGTAATACTTAAGTGTTTCCTCTTAATACGTGAAAATACTGGTTTAGCTTTTGGTTATTTTCATGACCTGAAAATATATTTTGATGTTTAACAATCGGAAAGTTTGTTATAGGAATTAGAATGTTTATTTTCGGACATTTTTAAGATTTAAGGAACTAAAGATAGTTTACTAAGAGTTGTAATTATAACTGAATTATTTTCAGTTTATAACTTTTTGTTTACATGAAATATTGATTACAATTAGTATTGTAGAAATAGAAATGCTTAACCATAGTAATTTTTCCCAACTTTGGGTCAGTTCATAAACAAATGGCACTTAAAGTCTTCGGCACAGTATTTGATGGATTACAAAACTGGCAAAAGTAAACCCTTATTAACTACTTAACTACGTAAATGATACAAGAAATATCGCCAACAGAAATTATCTTGGTTTGGGCACTTACGAAGTCTTCATATCAAACTTACTAAACCTAAATTAGCATTTCCTACCTCGGGACGTAATACAGACAGCCAGAACATCGGCTGTGTAGAAATTCATTCCATAAAGACGAGACTTTTATAGGTGTTACGATCTACCCATGAAACGAGCATATTTAGTATTTCTACCTTAAGCAATTTCTGTCAGTTGTAATGTTAATAAGACAAACTAGTGTCTACCTAAGCTTAGACTGTATTAAGACCATAGGCTACGCATTCCTTCATATTTCAAGGAGAATGAAAATTACTGAAACACATGGGTTATTTCATTAACACTACCTGGACTCGGACCTAACCGGTTCTTGGGCGTTATAGCTCACACACGGACCATATTTGTTGAAATTCCTTTATTATATTTTATAAAAGTAAAAGACTGGTATAAGTACTAATACACTAGACCTGCGATTTGATATAGTAGTAAAAGACTGAATGAACTAAATTTTTATTCACCCAAGCATAGTTCAGAAACACTTTTCTTTTCTTTGTTTGCTTGTGAACTGCGTGAGGTTCACCTGATAATAAAACTTAATCTCTCCACCAATAGAGAACTGGCTTATCAGATTAACATGAAAATATTGGTAATCAGAGGGTCATTATGCCTATACCAGTATGGCGAAGGAAAACCCTAGTTAACTCAGACGTTGGTTTGATACTGAATTTTTCAAAGCCTGTTACTTCAAGTAACATTTTATGTAGGTTAAAATACCTGTCAATTAACGTCTTATGTAAATTACAATACCTGACTTGAGCAATACAAAGATCATTTAGTGAAAAGTTAAAGAACTGATAGTTATTACATACATACATACATAGATTAAGCCAGCTTTGTACTGGCACGGGCTCTTGCTTCTTAGCAGCCCGTAACTGGTGATGGATGAAGAATTTTTCTTGGCAACATACCATTCGACTTCAAATTAACAACTGGGCCAGAACGGAAAAGTTTTGGTGATAGATAAAGTGTTATAGAAGCAAGTCCCAGTAAGTAGGAGAACGTGGGAAGGAAAGGATAAATTGAGAGTTGGAGAAAAAGTTTGGGAATCAAAGTTCCCTTGAGATGTTATGAATGATGCAATGAATGGATTAATTTTCTTATATACTTATACATGACTTCCTTGTAGGAATCGTGGTTTTTCCAGATTTAATAGTGCATCTTTTTGCATCTATTATATTTTCAAGTTGTAGAATGGGGTCAAGAGGCAGAATAGTTGGATATCTGCAAATGACTGCTTTCTTTATTTTCTCTGATGGGTCTAGCAGGGTAAGAACAGAATTCCCTCGAAGAATCTCGCCTGTGTCTCTGCTCTTTGGGATAATAATCATATCACCCACAAGATTTGGTCTAACAGACAGTTTTAGAGTTGGATTTTCTTTCTCCAATCTCGCTACTTAAGCATAGGAGGCTTTGTGTTTTGGAAGGGGTGATTCGGTATTTGTTGTGGCAAACTTGGTGGGGAGAGGGGATGTATCTTCTTAAATTGTTTTCCTGAACGCTTTGACCTTCTTGCAAATAGTGGTCCTACCTTCAGTATTGAACACAGAAGGAATAAGGTTTGTCATTTCAGTGTTTCCACCGTTTGAACAGGTTTCAATCGATGTTTTTTCCTCATCAGACACATCTTGATGGGAGTTTTCTTCACTGGAAACTGTATCTGTGGATATGTTATCCTCTTCAGGGATGGTTGTTAGTTGATAGGGAATGTCCTCTGGATTCAGTCTTATTTTCTTGAAGGATTTCTTCCCTTCATGGGTACTTGGCGCAATACAGTCAGTGACCTTGCTTGTAAGCTTTAATCCATTGATCCAGCTTCTGCAACGGCATCTGAACCATAATCGAAACTGATAGTTATTGTATATGAATATGAAGAGCACAACTAGAAAACCGTTAAAACCATTAACAAGCGATTCGCTGCCGTCATTGTCACCTTGGATTAAAATAACGGACTAACTTACTAAGGGATTAACGGTAAAATTGTAATGAACAGATAACCCATAAGCTTGGTGACTGAGAGAACTTGGAAAGTTATGAAACTACGTTCCCGTCTGTCCACACTAGCGCCCATGCACGTCGGGCACTTCCAGCTGTTTATATTTTTTCTCGCTTCTAAAGCAGTGTTACCAGACATGAGCATCATTCTGGCTCCATACTCGGTCGGCCTGTATGGTGGAACGAGTTATGGAAACTTTTCTCATCAGGCAGGGCCCGCCAGTGTGAACAGGGTCTTGTATAGACAGTGAGATGCATTTTATTTCCAGGTTTACTGTAGAGCTTGTAAACTCCATTTAACGTGATTATACACCTTTTCTTTTGTGTTTTGTATACCATGACCATGTCAATTTTCTTTTTTTATCGCTGCACTCGCTAAAAGAAAAAAAAATTGTCATACTGCACTTTATAAATTCAGAACTACCATTTATAGTGGGGTGGCTTAACCCCAAAGTTTGGCATGTATTTTTCTTTCTACACCCCAGAGAATGAATTTGGAGTGGGAGCCCAAAAATTAAAGTTCCCTAAGTCGGTCTAATTCAAGATGGTGTCCAAGATGGCCACCCATACCACCTTCGCCCTCGGTTTGGTCAGTAATAATACTATTTTATGAGGAAAGACACCTTTTTTCATGGTTTTCGTGCTCAAGAAATTCAAAATTACAGTTCCAAATAGATGATAAGACTTTTTTTTTAGTAGAAATGATACAATAAGAGGAAACAAAAATTGACATATTTGCTACTCATGACTTTTTAACCCAGGTAGAAAGACTGTCATATACACGAACAGTTTCCCCTCTAGAATTTATATCATAATATTGTTCATGAAAAATCAATGAGAGCTGAACGTGATAACAATAACTTCTTGGCTTCCAGAAATTCAAAATTACAGTTCCAAATAGATGATAGGACTTTTTTTAAATAGAAATGATACAATAAGAGGAAACAAAAATTGACATATTTTGCTAATCCTGACTTTTTAACCCAGGTAGAAAGACTATCATATACACGAACAGTTTCTCCTCTAGAATTTATATCATAATATTGTTCATGAAAAATCAATAAGAGCTGAATGTGATAACAATAGCTTCTTGGCTTCCAGATGTGAATGACCCTGTAAAGTTGTAAGTGTCATGCTGGAGTATGTCTCGTCTGATGATATTTGTAACCTTTGATATGGCGTAGGCATCCTCGGTGTAGCCTCGTTTCTTGAGGGCACTCTTATCATCGTTCTCATTCCACTTTCAAATATTATAATGGTGTTTCGCCCATCAAATTGTTCCTGTGCTTCCGGAAAACATTTCAGGAGTTGTTCTTTGTCTTGTCTTGTTGATGGCTTGTTGATGGCTTTATGAATGCCCATACTCTGCAGGTGGCTGATATACTTTCCATGTAGTTCTGTGAGTTTAAACAGGAGAGTACCACTTTCAACAAATCTTTCATTGTAGGTCAGTTAAAGAAAATCAACACTTTCATTCATCTGTTCATTGACATTTTTTCTTTGGCATTACATTTTCTGATGTGTGCCCTGTGCCTGTTGCGGAGCACAACAAAACATTTCCGGTGATACATGGCCTCTATTGCTATCAATCCTCCCGTGGCCATCCGTGACAGGAGTTCTGAATCCTGGAGGTCAGTCAGTTACCATGGCCCGAACACCAGCATCAGCATCAATGGTGCTAAAGTTGTGAAGCTGTCCAATTTCATTTCCTTTAGTACTGAAGATGCGAACTTTTTTATCTAAAGACGCTCGCTTGCTAGATCTCTGCGTGACTTGTACTGAGGCAGTCTTTTATTCTTTTCTTGGCTTTACTAAGCTTGGTGTTTTTAAATTTCAAATCATGACGCATGGTTTTCAGTCAAAATGTCAGGATTTACATCATTGCTAAATAATAATTGAACTGGCAGAGCATCAATTGTGCGGAATTCCTCAACATTTTTCAAAAAGGTTTCATAGGTTTCTTTTTTTCATATGTGTTCCTGTGGTACTGTTCATTGGAGATTTCAGTGGCTCTGGAGGTACTTCTTGACATACTATGCACTTTATCCAATCCATGACTATACATCTATCTGAAAAGAAATCACTATTAAGTATAATAAATAATAATAATCGCAATAAAATAAAGTACTTGATAATAATTCAGGCATAAGACAATTGAGACAATGCGTCCTTGTTTCTTTGGATTTTTTCTCTGTTTTGACGTAAAAACGGAGTAATATAACATTTTTTTTTCTATTTTGAGTAATGTTTGCATCTGACGCTAACGATAGCATACAAAATGGATTCTGTGGCACCCAAAACCTGGGTTTAGAATGCAACAGCATGCTCCAAGGCTAATTAGTTGTGGAGATATTCCCAATTTTCGTTTACTGCGGCCATTTTGGACACCATCTTGAATTTTTCGACACCTTTAAGTTTGTTATTTGGGCTCCCTTCCTAATTTCAACAAGGAGATCCATCGTATTATCCGTTCACTAACGGTATCCCTTCGGAGCCACCCTACTAGTAGACAAAAAGCAAAGGAATATTTCGGATATATAGAGATTTCATTGCCACTTGTAATATTTTTGTGCCCATTACTGCGTTTCCTTCCTTTCCCTAAGAACTCTTATTGTATCCTAAACTTTCCTCCTCCTTTTCTTATTGCATTCCCCAGTGTTTGGCATAATGCCAAAAATCTATATAAATCAAATCAAATGAAACCTTATTACATTCTATCATTTCTGTGGACTCATGAAATCATTTTTTTTTTCTCAATATGACACCTGGTTTCCTCTGGTTTTCGTTGGTCCTTGTAAGAGAAACTGTGAAACACTTTAATAAGACCGTCCTCTTGGGTTTTTTGAAGAAATCTTTGTTCAGACGAAGAATACGAGGGAATGGGCGGCAGAGGTTTATGACTTAATAAGAAGACCTAATTGCTTTTAAACGCGACATGAATTAGGACAATAGTTTGTTTCGACTTGACCAGGCAGACATTACCTTAAGTAACACTGAAAATATTTTTTTAAAAATCATCTATTCTAGAAAAATGATAAGTGCTCCGTCACTCGAACTGAAAATTCATGTATTTCATTGTTCAGACATGAATCATGACAGGATCGAATCCCTTTAAACACATCGGAATTTTTAAAAATTAGATCAGGCTTATTACATGTTTATCACTGAGGGAAGTTCTGAACCGTGATTGTGCCTCGTTAGATGTTTAAAATTCATATGCGCTTCACTGTTCTGTAATGCTGTCATGTTGCACCGGCATTCATGTTTTGTTGTTTCACGTATGAATAAACGGAAACTGCCATCCACTTTCCCTTTCAGTGCATAAAAATTTTTCCGCTTTTTCGTTTTATTTATTCCAAGTTTTTATTATCGTTTTTTATGCGATTGTGCTCCAAAAAATGCGGCATGTGTCTTCCGGTATTCTAACTTTGACCTAAAAATATTCTTTTCTACTCTCACTCATGAGAGAAGTGAATAGCTTTCTTCCTCTTCTTTTCCTCTTTCTTCTTCTCCTCCTACCACGATATGCAAGGCATTATAGCCACGCTTTTCTTTAAAAGGATGCTTTTTAATCTTTTGAAGAGAGAAGAAAATAAAAAAAAAATAAAATAAAATGGAAAAACTTTTCCGACAGTGGAGGGATGAAGCAAGCTTTCAAAGTCTGCAGTGCGACAATACGCCAGAAAAGAAAAAAAATTGGTTTTCTGATACGAAAAAAAGAAAGATTTGCTGCGTTTAGGAGATATTGGATGTGGTTCATAAAGTAGAAAATTACTCCTTTCAGCGCCATCATTATTTGTTTTAAGAAATTCAAATTATTTCTCCAGTTATGAAAGCTTACTTGTGCGCTAAATACAAACAAAACTCTTAAGAATTGTGAAATGATGTTTCACCTGGTGAAATTAAATGGATTTATCTACATCTTTGATATTAATCTTCATCTACAGATCGTCCCGTTCAATTTGCTGTTTTCAATGTGTGTTCATTCACACTAGTGGCTTTTTTTAAACATGAATATTTGTTATTAATAGTTTAAAGCTAAGGCAGAAGAAATATTTGGAAATGGATATGCAGTGGAATCCTCCAATTCATTTCTCAGGTCCCATCATCGTTCTCTTTACACTGGGAGAATTTCTCCGGACTTATGTGGAAGGAACAGTTTCGGTATACTTTGTGGGATCTTGTGACTTTGAACTTCGAGCTTTTATGAACCCGAGTCAGGTTATTTGTCTATGAGGGTGATTTCGAGATAATTGAACTCTAATAAATACGAAGGCAGTAAATACCTTACAATCAATATTTCTGCTAATTGCAAAAGCCGCGCGTGTGTGTGCGTGTGTGTGTGTGTGTGTGTGTTTGTGTATATGTATAAGTAACGTTTATCGGTTCAGTGTTTTGAATTAACAGCAATGAAGCCTTTTGTTTGCACCTAGTCCGTCACTCACAAACTGAGTCAACTCTGCTCCCAAGGATACCCTTTAAATGATCAAGATTCAAGTGGAAAGGAGAACTGTGATTTATGAGTAATTTCCCTCGGATTTGAAACATTATCTTATATTGGGCAACATAGCTTTAATAATATTAGATATACTAACTTGCATTCCCTTTCTATAATTAATTTATTACTTGTCCTTTATCTATTTGAGATGAACTGATGGTGTGACGATCACCTTGAATGAAACCACATGGTTGATTTTCATCATCTGTTGGTTTTACGATTTTTGCCCATACGATTAATTATAATGAAATTTAACTTAGTTTTAGACCCATAGCCAACTGCAGTCATTTTGATCTTCCAACTGAACTATACTAAGGAGGTAAATATTTAAAATTTCAACATGTTTAGAGAAGAAAAATAGGACTTGCTTTCCAAATCGCGTTCTACCTCTCAGGCTGGTTGGTGTCTGTCTGTATATTTGTTTGTTAGCCGGATATCTTAGATAATTCGGCCTAGCTGGAGCTGTATATTTGTTTGTTAGCCGGATATCTCAGATAATTCGGCCTAGCAAGAACTGAGTTTCCCATGCAGATGATTCAGTTCTACTGGATATTGGTAAAGATATGATGATTTCTGTCTGTAATATTTCAACAAAAACACCCAAGAGACCATACCAGTGCCAGTGGCGACAACGAAGAGCTCATATTTTTGTTTTCTTCGCCATAAACCGAATTTCCAAGGAAACTGAAGCACCCATTTTTAAATTTCACGAAAGGTGTTTGGAGCACTACCACTGAAAATTCAGTTATTTTCTACGCATATAAATGATTTCTTCTGACAGAGGCTCAGAAAAGCATGATGTACATTTCTTTTACAGAGCTGTTGTTCGAATGAGATCGTATATTATATTTTTCATATCTACATCGCTATTATCTACTTCAATACGCTCCATCAGGGAGATTTTCTCGGAACTTTATTTAATAACTTCTTAAACAAAATGGAAATCATGTTTAACCGTTGTTTTAAGACTTAATAAGTTTGGATAGGGCCGAGTAGACAACTCGTTTTGGTTTACAAATGAAGGATGGAAGTCTCGACCACCGTGTCCTACTTAGCGGTTAGAATAAACAAGGTAATGCCTTTACGCAACAGCGCATATATAAACAAACTTATAACTTCTGAAACGCAGCCTATTTGATTTAATAATAGAGTAACTGCTTAATATTACATCTACAGAAACAATAAATGGCAAGTAAATAGGCGTCCAAATCTGACCATTTGTACCCAAAAATTTATTTGGAAATTTATTTAAAAAATGCATATTAAGGTTATTTTAAAGATTGTAATTATATTCTTCCATGTAAGTGTAATAATAACAATGCCCCCTTCATTCTTGAATTCTTGATACTACTATTGTTGCTGTTGTTATTCTTGTTTTTGTTGTTCTTGTTGGGGAATAGGAAAGGTCTATGAAGAATCTAAAAAGCTCTGAAAATGTATTTGATGTAGAATTAAAGATACAGAGATTTTAGGATAGGTTATTTATGATTTATATATTAGAATGAAAATGTAAAAAAAAAATAATGTGCATGCTAAACAGTACAGAAAAATGATTTATAATAAAAATATAATGTAGCTATTTTAATTTTCTTTTGTGACACAAGGCTCTATTTGACAGAAGAGTTTAACTCGCTTTAATTTGCGTTAAAAGTTAGGAATATAATTTTTATAACTTACGATTGAAGGGAAAGTCTTGCACGCGTCCCTAGTAAGGCTGGTGGTTGGACCACCTCTTGTTTTATAAGTCAACATCAATCTAGGTATACGAATGAATGTGAACAGTAACTGTCCCTGATTTTTGTGGGGATAAAGGATAAGAGCACCCGTCAGTCTCTTCTTAGGGTAAATTGGAAATCCTAGTGTTTTATTGCACAGATTTCATAAAATTCTGCTTCGTTCATCATTACTCCACTAAACATATAACAGGCATAATAAGCTGACGACCGATCAATGAAGTATGCGTGTCTGCGTCAAAACTCAGCTTTTTTTTATACAGTACAGTGATATATATATATATATATATATATATATATATATATATATATATATATATATACTATATATATATATATATATATATATATATATATATATATATATATATACTATATAATATATATATATATATATATATATATATTATATATATATATATATATATATATATATATATATATATATATAATGTGTGTGTGGTGTGTGTAAGCGTGTGTGTATGTGTGTGCTTGTGGTATTAGTGATTATAGTGATTTACCCGACAATGACTCAGTACTTTAATTTCTCTTACTATGATAAATTCTCTCTTCTTTTTCTTTTAAGGTAAAATGCTGAGTAAATAGATAAGAATTCAGATGTAATTTAAAATAGGGCAGAGGAGAATTATCGCAACGACTAAGTATCTACCCTCGTAGAGGAGATGAAACCAGCTATCTACCTTAGGCAACATTGAAGACAGCAATTGATGATTTTTAAAGCTAATTTGGTACCGTGGAAATGAAAGTGGACGGAATAACTCATTACAGCATGACTATCTTCTCTTCTTTTCTTGAAGCTTTATTGTTTTATATTATATATATATATATATATATATATATATATATATATATATATAATATATATATATATATATATATATATATATATATATATATAAATAAATATAAATATATATATATATGCATGTATGTATATTATACATACACATACACTAGCTGACTAACCTAGCCCTGCCAGGGAAAACTCTTGAATGAAAGTTTATTGTGTAGGGGGAGGGAAAAGGGAAAGGAGAGTGCCAGGGGGTGGGAAGAGGGAAGGGGAAAAGTGGGGGAAGGGGGAGGGGAGGGAGGAGGGAGAAGGAGATGGTTTTTGGTTGATGGTCTGACTGACAGTTCTACCTTTTTCATTCAAACGTTTGCCCTTTGAACAGTCGCGAGTGAACTTACAGGTATTACTGGGGTAACGGTTCCCTTTCTCCAGTTATTGCTAAGTCCTCTTTATCCAGGTATTACTATGGTGACTGTCCTTTTTAACCTGGCATTATTGTAGTTACTATACTTATATCCAGACATTACTGTGGTGACTGTCCCTATCATCTAGAACTTACAGTGGTGACTGTCCCTTTTATTCAGGTATTACTGTGCTGTCTGTCCCCTTGAGCCAGACATTACGGTGCTGTCTGTCACATTTTTCCAAGTATTACTATGCTGTCTGTCCTTTTTATCCAGGTATCACTGTAGTGACTGTCCCTTTTATCTCGGTATCACTGTTGTGACTGTCCCTTTTATCCAGGTATCACTGTAGTGACTGTCCCTTTTATCAAGGGCGGTTGGGGAGCCACAATGGTTTAGTTCATGTACATAATAGAGGTAAATGTGAAGGGTGTCCAGTGGCGGAAATCCGATACACAGCTGCTGAGAGAAAGTCACACGCATTGAAAATTCACTTTTCTGTGAAATATGATTTATCTACTTACTAATTTTTCTTTTTATTACCATTTACATTTTCCGTCGCTGGATGAAAGTTAAAAAGATTTGGGTCACAGTCAGTTTACACTCTCTCTCTCTCTCTCTCTCTCTCTCTCTCTCTCTCTCTCTCTCTCTCTCTCTCTCTCATGAAAAGGAAATATTGTTATTGTGATACAGAATTCATCGTTTTCAGGTTGGTTAAAACAGACATTAAAATCATTAGCAAGGAAAAAACCAGTTATGCAATCCTTAAATACCTAATGCATGCCTATTGATTTCCACATGGATATGTTGATAAGATACTCATTAATAAAATTCTGCGCAAATATGTAAAGATAAATGCATAATGAAGACAGACTGGCTCAGTTTCTTTACAATACAAATATGAATTTATAAATCTATTTTCGTCCGAGGCAATCGTTTCTCAGGCCTTCGGGGGTATTGAAGAGGCATCTTTAATTAAGTCATGTGAATTACCAACACTGGACAGTTTGTCTCCGGAAAATTCAACAGCTATGCTAAATATCCATTAAGGATCTCTGGTCTTCAATGAACTGTCCGCTCTTCAGCAACGAAATCAAAAGTAATAGAGAGAGAGAGAGAGAGAGAGAGAGAGAGAGAGAAGAGAGAGAGACATGGACGTAAATTGAAATAATTTCGTTTTTCTAGTTTTAAATTTTTTAGGAAACTGGATTTTTTTCCTTGGAAACTCTTAGACTTAAATCTCCATTGCCAGAATAAAGTCTGCTTTGACAGCTCTAGTATGATGACGTCTGCACAGTAAATGTAACAGTAAATGTAACTTCATCACGAATAAAGAAAGCACAGAGAAGCCACTAGAGAAAGGAGTTGAACTGAGGAACATATTAAATAGGAGCTCAGGTGCTGCTGGCTGGTTTCCCCCTTCAATAAATATATTGAGAGTCTTATCAGCCGGGAATAGTAGCGTAGGTAGTATTCGCATCAGGTCTTATCGACTGCATCCTTGTAGGGCAATAAGCGGAGGGAAGAAATTTAATTTATTTCCTTACACACCAAAAGGATAACCTGTAACTTTTGGGAATTCAGTTCCGGAATACAAAATGTGCTATAGAAAATTTACAAAGGGCGTAAGAGCAGCATACAAAGAGAAAATGGATAAAATCTTGGAGGAGGGAGCATTACAGGAGTGTAAAATTCTACCATGCTGGACGCGGTATCATTAGTTTCATAGGAGCACCGATAAAATGCTATTTTCGCTTGTATGGGTTCAGCTTTATCTCTATTTCTTGGTGGTGGGTACTTACTATAGTAGAATCACATCAAGTGTGCATCCGATGTCTATTACGACGCTCCTGATTGGCTGTTGATAAGCCAATCACAGGGCTGGAAACTCTCAGTCTCTCGAGAAAGTTCACATAGGCAGGATGTATATGCCACCTCTCCTGGAGGATACGTCTTTCAGGAGAGGTGGAACATACATCCGGCCTATGTGGAATCTGTCGATAGACTGAGAGTTTCCAGCCCTGTGATTGGCTTATCAACAGCCAATCAGGTTGATATGAATCTACTATAGCCTATAGTTTCCCGTTTCATTAAAAAATCTGTAATCAACACCAGTTTTGATTTTTAGTTAGTATTTTCCTAATTTGTGTTTATAATTTATGCCATATAAAAGAACCGAGCTTTTGCTTATATAAATACGCATTATAAATTTAATGTATTATTGACTTTTACAAATACCCATCCAATTCATTGTTTGCCGAATATCATTGATATGAATACCTCTGGAACATACGAGTACCATTTTCTTTCTTCTATTGTTAAGTGTTTTCTGGAGCAAATTATTATTTTCTCTATTGTGGTAAATATCAAATGGCAGTCTGGATACTAATATACAAAGTATAAGGCAATCTTCATTATTTCAAAAATCTTTTCGAGTTTACATTTTCGAAGAGTTCTAATGATCAGCATAATGGAAAGTTTTCTAAGGACAGTAAGTGATCCAATTACGGTGAGAGGGCTAGCAAGCGGTAGGCCTGTGTTTTCAAACTGTACAAAACTGGGTGGTAACTCATTGATATGAATGCTAGCCTTAACCTAAATCGAAGTTTTTACAAGTTTGATTCTGTAGTTGCAATATTTCCATAGACGACAGGAAACTGCATGTTTAAAAAGGGGAATCTATTTATGTAATCTATGCAACAAAGCAAATATTTGATAAATAAGTAATTTTTAATATCACGGTCTTCGTCAACTTTGTTAGATCATACCATCATACGTCACACATTTTTTACCTTAAATTTCATTGACAAGATAGAATTTCCCCAGTCTACCTTCAATAAGTCAAAATAGAAATTGGAATACACGAATAAAAAAAAATTAATAAAAACAATTAAGCAAAAAGGAATGCATACATGTGTGACATAAAAATAGGATTTAGAATTTAAGTTTATAGTTTACTAGAAGCAGTAGAATATTGTAATCTAAGAGAAATGACAGACAGAGAGAAAAAGAGAGAAAATATCATTATACACATATGTATATTTTTGCACATACTCCAGTTTTTATCTGATAGTCAGACACTGACGAGCACGAACATTAAAATTCCAAGACTAAGGGTTTTAAACATTATGAGACATATAATATGAAACCAGCAAATGCCGTATATATTCGAGTTTAAATCTATTTTTAAAAATCTATTTGCCCATGACCTTTATTTTCAAAAGGCAAAATATGCAGAATACCACGACCGAAAACGCTTTATTTGCATTTAGAAACGATTTTAGAGTCCCGGCCGATAGATAACGGCGGACGCAATACATTTTCTCAGCCAGATGAGAAAGAAAACAGGGGCACAAGTGCCATCAAACCACTAAGCGTAACTCCCCCTAAGAGACATCTGGGAGCAATTCCCATCCTACGGCTCTCTGAGAGTTGCCGGAGAGTCTTCCCGTTTTTTCATCTTTGGTTTAGTGATTTTTTCCATGTATATCATAATGAGAATGTCAGATAATAGAGTGATGAAACGAATAACAAAATGGGTCCCTAGAGGTTACAAACGAAGCAAAGGAAGGAAGAGAAGAAGATGGATTGACGAGCTAAGAAAATTTACGGGTATAGAATGGCATAGAAAGACCATGAATAGAAGGGAGTGGAAGGAAATGTCTGAGGCCTTTGTCCTGCAGTGTACTAGCAATGGCTGATGATGACGATGATGATATTTTATATATACATATATATATATATATAATATATATATATATATATATATATATATATATATGTATGTATGTAGTGTATGTATGTATGTTTATATATATATATATATATATATATATATATATATATATATATATATATATATAGAATGCATATATATATATATATATATATATATATATATATATATATGCATATAATATATATAGATATATATATATATATATATATATATATATATATATATATATATATATATGTATATTTGTATAGGTATATGTATATGTATATATATATATATATATATATATATATATATATATATATATATATATATATATATATATATATACTTCTTTGTTCCATCAGGATGGAGCTTTTCGTGTAATGCCGACACTTTGGGAAATAATGATATAACAATATACTTTCAAGAATATACTCTAAACTATTAGCACAGTTGTGTACTGAGAGAGAGAGAGAGAGAGAGAGAGAGAGAGAGAGAGAGAGAGAGAGAGAGAGAGAGAGAGAGAGAGAATTTTTCTTGAACACAACTTAATTTCATCTCTGATGCCCTGGCTTTAATCGTGCCACATTGCTCGCCTCCTAAAGTGTGAATAATTTTATGAGGAATGTGCATTAATGACCTAAATATCAGCATCGTTTTATGAGAGTGAGGGAGGCTCTAATGATGTCTGAATAATTTTTTTCTTATGCTGAAGCCTATGGTCAGCGTATATGATTTCATATTCTTTTTACTGAACATTTAGGACTATTTGTTTTAATCCTTACGAACAAAAATATCAGTTACACGAAAGTTATCCTGGCCAATGGTTCCTGTTTAACGCTGTTTTTCAAATCTATTTTATATTCTATTGGAAAATTATTTGTGTATAGTATTCTGTTCGTTTAACGGTGAGGAGAATACCAGTTTGATATTCCTCCATTAGGATGAATTTTCCTTTATAGTCTTTATCGAAGTGTGTAATGTATGATATTATAGATAATTGAAAAAGAAACCCACAAAATCACTTTGTAACTTGTTTACTTCTAAGTGATTTTGTGTTTTTTTTTCAATCTTCAGAAGAAAACTGAAAGAAGTTTTTGTTTGGTTCATTATAGATAATATTACTTTACTAGGAAAACAAATTGATTAGCTTTGATTTGAAAACTGGAGGCATTACAGATTCAGTGTCTTGATGTGAAACGTTAAAACTATATTCATCTGTTCATTTTTGTTTTATTTAAATGATACCTTTGCATTACGTTTGCATTACGTTTTCTACTACCATTGTGTTTGTCAGATATAATCCTTGATTGCATACAATCTGTCAATGGAGAGTAGGACAACAAGAGTGGAAGTTTCAGGAGTCAAATGAAAAGCATCTTGACTGCCTTATGCCCAAACTAAATTTATCCCGAAAATGTACTATAAAGTAAAGTAAATAATAATGAATGCCACGACATACTCTCTCTCTCTCTCTCTCTCTCTCTCTCTCTCTCTCTCTCTCTCTCTCTCTCTCTCTAAATGGTAAAGAAAAAGGTAAATCAATAAAAGACAATTAATCAAATAAATAAAAATATGAACTAAAGTATCGTTTAAAAAAATTAAAACCTATATTGATCAGCAGTATGTCCGAACAGAGATTTTCCATTTGAGAATGCATATGATGCCCATTAAAGATGTCGATGAAAAACAAGACGAGGGGAGAGCAGTTAAAACTTTAACTGATGA
>NC_087201.1:65107592-65125092 GCF_015104395.2 Macrobrachium nipponense
CCAGCACGAGTCCTTCGCCAGAAAGTAGAGTTAATATCGTTCGGGGTCGTAAATTGTCGGAAGTATGTCCCTTTGTAGTCGAATTCCGACAGCCGCTGGAGCGTTCCGCATGAAAACGAGATTAACGACGAGATACGGTGTCGTCGAAGAGTCCATGAAATTCCTTTCACATTGTAGGTTGTTACTTGACTGTAGTCGTCCGCTGCGACGAACGATTTTTTTGTTTTTGAAGTTGCGATGTGAAACTCTCGTACTGCAGGACTGTAACCAGGTTCCATTAATCAGGCCTGCAAGTGAAATTATACTTGTCACAAGGGCAAAGTAATTCAGCAACATCCCAAATACGGGGAGAGATGAGAGGCCATTTAGACCAGACTTAACCACATGAATTCGCTGATATTTTTGGAATTCAAAAGAGTCCGCTGTACAAACTTTTTGTTTTTTTATCCATGGCATTAACAATGAGTGAACCTATCCAGGTCTATGATGACTAAAGTTAATAATCCTAATTATAACAAATAAACAGATATCTACTAATCCCAAAGAAAAATTCGATATACTGGGGTAGTAAATTACTAGTCAAAGAAGTGAAAAACGGAGCTATTTGTAAGATTGCAGCAACATAAGAGTCAAAGAGAAGATTAATCATGATTCTGTATTTCTCTATGCTAACTGAAATTAATTGTGATAAAATCTTTGATCCCTATGTCCCTAACAAAAGTTTCATATTCAATTTTCTCGCGCGCATCCTCTGAGGTAATTTAAAACTTTATTAATAGGTAGGAGATGCAACAAAAAAAAACCCACTATGTAACTAATTTCTAGATACTAAATTTTGGGTTTTTCAAGAAAATGTGACATTTTCCCCATGATGTTTTACTTGAATTGTAATAGGCTAATGTTGCAAGTAAATATTTCATATATACTATCTTGATACTTCTAAAATGTCTATGAGGTTCAAAGAAAAAAAAATTAATTCATCTTGTTGTTATAGAAATTCTATTTGCTTATTTTGTTCGATTAATTTTAAAATGATTTGCAAGTTTGGCATTGCGCACACCGATAGACCCTGTACCTAACGTCTGCCTTGCCCATGAGAAATTCGGGCTAAGCATTCCTTCTCCGTCAATCTGCTTTTGCAAGCGTGAGATGAAGCCTGTGTAACAGCCATTTATGATTGGGGTTAAAAGGAACAAATGCTGATACGGCAAATGATGACGTCGTCACTTGGCAGGAGATTGCTCTCGCCAGCTAAGAGTTACGTTACTTGCTGTAACAAATACGACTTAGGATAAATTTTTGTTTTTTTAATACTCGACCCACATGAGAGAATGTCTGAAAAAAAACAGTACCAAAAATTTGAACATATATTAGTTTCATGTTGGAAAACTGCATAATTGTAACTTATGTTAAATTAAATATTCCTTATTCCAAATTATGAAAAAACAAGTTTCCATACAAATTTCTATATATATTTATTAGCCCTGTATAAGATTCATATAGGATTATTTCAGAGACATTTTCACTTCTAGACTTCCTGACTTTAAAATCTCTTTTATTTTTATTTTATTTATTTTATTTTATTATTATTTTATTTATTTATTTATTTTTTTTTTTTATTAATTTTTTTTTTTGCTACGAATATAAAATCACCGGACAGACAATATGTCAGTAGATTTTGGATATGTGTTTGAACTTTTAGCTTATTTGTCAATTACTAAAGCGTTAAGTTTAGAGTTCAAATCTTTACGCATATATTTTGGATATTTAATTATCTATGGTTACGTTTTGCTTATTGATTTTATCGTGATTCCTTTTTTATTATAATTTTTGTACCCTTCCGACTTCTTACGGAGTGTATATATTGACTCCACTTGTATCCATATTTATTTTATTTTTTTATATTTATTTATTTATATATTTTTTTTATATATATTTAGATAAATTTAATGGTTGGCTTGAAATATGTGGAAAAGTGTTCTAGCGGCGTACAGTATAAGGCTACTTGCGCATCAATTCTATAGATACAAGATATAAATGATAAAGGTATTAAAAACCGTGAGAACCGCTATAATCCGTTCGATCCAACATCACGAGTTGTAACTCGTAAGACATTGCACTATCACCTATTTAATTCTCAGTTATTCTACCAAAACCGATTGACTCTGGGCGATAAAAATATACTATGGTTTTCTTAATGGATAGGAATTCACACAACGTGTTAAAGGGAGATTATTATTGATTTAACACCACCCGAGTCACAGATTATTATGTGTTGAATTCCATGTTTACTGATTTAGCACTCATAAAAATATTCCTAAACGCACTCAATTGCGGTGTTTGTTTTTAGTGCTATTAATTCTATATAACGTGTCAAGGAACTATTAACACTAAGAAGTGTTTATTCCCTCTGTCAGACTCGTAACTCTGTTAATAATTCTAAGTATATTCTTTCAAGGATTGATTTTGGCACGGATAGGCCCTTAAACTGACAGGTGTCTTATTGTGTCCCTTGTTTTCATGACACGTGTTACAATCAGTTTATGTGCTTTTTTATCTGTAAGCATTGTAGGCCAGAAAACAGTGATTTGGCTTTCTGTGAAAAAGGAGGGAACCCTGGATGACGGAATGCAACCAGCTTATGACGATTGGTATGAGAGAGATTATTTACTACTACCTGGTCGTTAGTCCTCTGCTGTGTTCTTCGGGTTTTCCTCGTCACAGACCTACATAGAACATTACATTTGATTACATTATTCTGATACACATACTATAAAATATACTTTTGCTTTAGGGTTTCTGCTCGAAGTGTTTATTGTTTTTTTTTTGCCTAGCCACTGGACCCGACCTGTTTTCCGTTTCGAGTGTTTATCGTTTGTTGTTTATTGTTTTGCTTATCGCTGACACTTGCTTTGTTCTTTTGTAACAGTTCTGCGCTCCGACCCAGATAATTCAAATGCTCGCGATCTCTTGGGTTAAGGAATTTTCTTGTTTAGATACGGTTTTAACAATAGGCACGGATGTTTCTATCTTTTAGTCTAATTAATGTTCTTTGCTGTATGGTGGCGGGATTGGCGGGATAATGCGTCAGCTATGATATTTCGCTTTCCCAGGTAGATATTTTATCTTGGCTCCAAAAGACCTGAATGATCATTGTCACCGAGTTCCTTTTGGACTGTTATTAAAGCCTTTGAAAAAACTCGGTAAAGGACTCATGTTCAGTAAGGACTTTATCAGGATAGCCATAGATTATGAACTTAAAATGTACTAGTGAGTTAAAGATACCTAGCCCTTCCTTGCTTATTACTGCATATTTACTTTCAGAGGGCTTTAGTTTACGTGAATAAAAAAGCTATAGGAAAGAACTGTTTATCATATTGCTGAAGTAGTATCCCTCTACTTCCCCTTGGTCTGAGGCGTCTGTTGCAATAAAAAAAAATTCCTTATTTAAATCAGGGATTTTTAAGTTAGGTAAGCTGCATTATTCCGCTTTTTAAGATATCGAACGCCTGTTGATGCTTTTTAGACCATAATCAATCTACGCTCTTCTTCGTAAGATCTGTTAAAGGAGCTGTCATGATTGAAGAGTTACTATTTGCATACGATTGTAATACCCACTACAGCGCAAAAGTGCTGTATCCCCCTTTTACGTTAATAGGTACCGGAAGTTATGAATAGCCGACACCTTACCACGGACTACTTTAAGACCTTGACTAGACACATAAAACCTAGATAAACATGTTCGGTTTTAAAAAAACTCACATTTAGATATTTTACTCTGAGATTATTTGTCTTTGTCTCTGTAGCACTAGCTCTAGTTTATGTGAATGTACTTCTAAGGTATTAGAAAGGATTACAAGATCATCCATATAGGCATGTAGGTTATCCCCTAAAAGTCTCCAACACTATATTGTAATTGGGGCGCAACGTAAGCCGGAGGCATACGTAAAATTGATAATGTCCCCTGAGTGTGCTGAAAACGGTGTATGAGGTACAATCACTTAGGTAATGGTATCTGGTGAAACCATTTAAGTAAGTCCAAGTTGGTGAAAAAAATTTATTCTAACCTACAGAGATAAGATGTCGTCGGTACATGGCACTGGAAACTATCGGCAGTCGTTCCTTGTTTAAGCGACAGAAATCTACGCAGATACGCCAAGTCCGATCTTTTATGGCATGACGTTTGAGGAAAAATTATATGGGCTATTTTGATTTCCTAATGACTCCTATTACTAACATTTTTCAACTTCGTCATTTATCTCTATTTTGAAATTTCATTGAGAGTCTACACGAAGGTACGTATATAGCTTTATGTTTGTCCTTAGACCGTATTTTGTGTTAAATTACATCCGTTTTTTCCCAGAGATCACTCGCTAGTGGAGAAACTTCCTGGTTATTCAGATAAAAGATAAAAAAAATTTCTGCTGAATCACCTCTGCTTGAATGGACTTTACGGATATTACTTTAGATAAATTAACAGAGAGATTCATCCACGACTGGTTGGGCGGGCTGATTAAAAATTAGCAACAATAAAAAATGCGATATTTTATAACTTCCGTATCCACGATATGTATACTTTTTAGGGCATTTTGTTCGCGGAAATAGTTATATTTCAGAGTGTCGGGAAGGATTAAAATTTCATTTCCCAGCAAAGTCTTTTTACACGCACTAAGACATTCGAGGGTGCATGCTTCTCGAGATTTTGCGTGCAAACTACGACTGCGGTTGTGGGAGAATTTTTCTGTTGGGTCATTTGAACAATGTTACGATTTATGAGACAAATGTATAGTTCTTTATATAAGTTATTATTTGATTAACTGTCTCATTTTTGTTCAAACGGATTTTAATATGTTTGAATGGTTTATAGGATTTTCGTCCTTATAATATACTATATTTATACTTATAATAACTTACGTATTAGACGAAAACCGTGCTCTGATTACTTTATATGGTCGTTGTGTTTCATAAAAAAAAGAGGAAAAATCCATTTTAATTCAAAGAATATCGGTATGTATGAACCAACATCGCTTTTCCCCACTCTGCTAGGAGTCACTTATTGTGTGGAATTTGCTTTGCTTGAAAACTCGGCAGATTTAACTGACCTTGACTGCTTGACTAGGTGACACAGTCACCGAGTTTGCTTGTTTGATTCTGAACGGGCTTACTGTTTCTATTTCTTTTTGTAATAATTAGGATCCTTCCTCTTTATTACCATCGACAACGTATTTGTGTGTTTTTAGCATTATGTTGCTGGTTACGTATAAAGCAATGAATGACGAACTATTAGGAACTGAGGCGATTTACTAATAAGAAAAGTTATCACTACTGCATTCAATATTAACTGTTTGTACTTCATTCTTTGCTAAAATTTGAAATAGTGAGGGATCCTGGTCAGCGCATTTATCCTGATGAAAGTTTTTTTTTTTTTTTTTTTTTTTTTTTTTTTTTTTTTTACAGACATGTTATTCCTTGCAATCCAGCCATATTTTAAAAGTTAAGTTGAGTCTTGATTTGGTTCGATATTTTTATATAACTCAAACAACGGCAGGCTAAAACTGCGATCGGGACTTTGCAAAGGAGCTTTATTGTCATGACCCGAAATAGTGTTACCTCTAATTTATATAGATTTGTACGGGTGTTCCACTTGTTTTTTGTGTGTTTTCTAATCACTACGGTCCTTAACGACCCTATCCATGCATCTGTATAAATACAGACGTCCACTGCGTAAACGCATATTCACTGTTTAATATGATTTGTTACGTAAGGGATTAATAATTCAACACCAACCAAAATGATAAAATTAACATAGTATATGATTATGATATTTCAGTAGAACTTCTGGAAACAGACACTCAAAGATAAAAAAAAACTCGCAGTAGCAAATTCTCATGATGTAGATAATTTCTGTAAAAAAGTAAGATTAAGAATGTCTCGTAACTTCAGCCACAGGAATAACGAAATTCGACCTGCAAAGGAAACACTCAAAGTTACTCAAAATGAATAAAAAATTGTACTTAGCTTGCTTTTGTGGGAAGTCACGGTGTTCCGATAACGACACACGGCCTTTGGTCCTCCTTCTCTATTTAGCGGACGACCTGGTTTTGGCTTTCAGTTTCCCCGTGCGCGTTGTTTCGATGATTCGAGCCCTTGAAAATCCGATGCTGCAGACGCGTTCGGTTTGTTTCTTGCAGTGCTGGAAACGCTCACTAACGATGTTTTCTTGAATGATTCTAATGAGAGACGAAGCTTGCGTTGTCGTAGGAAAAGACACGTCGGTTTTGTTTCTTGAAGTTATTCTCTAAACGATGATACTAAGTTGCTAGAAGAATCTGCCTGCTTCGTTCGTCGTTGACTTCATGATTTATTATTCTGTTTTTTTCTTAGTAGGACGTTGTAGAGTTCTTCTGGTCCGCTGGCCACCAATATTAGGGCTTGTGCCTTGTATGATAAGGCGCCCTATGAGGTAATGTTAGACTAGCGATAATCTATACGCTAAGTCGGTTGGTATTGCACTTCCATCTTCAATGGAGTGTCTGGGGTTTTGTAGATCACTTACGAAGTCGGTATTATCTTTACGACGATGTGTTAAACTCATGGTTCGGTGAGGTTCTTGTAGAAAACACTAAGTATAAAAAATTATTATATTCTTCTGAAGTTTTACATGGTGAAGATCAGATATGATTGTTCAAGTCTTCTAATAACGATAGCTTGATCGCTTCTGCCAATGATGATGGCTAATCCTATTCCTCTACATGATAAAGCTTAGGTAAAGAGGTACAGGTCTTCTAATCACGATAGCTAACTCTGTTCTGCCTTGTCTACCATCTCTGTTACAAGTTATGCAGGAACAGACAGTAGTTCGAACATATGAACATACAATCCAAATGACATAGTTTCATACGAACACACAATCAAATGAGACACGCTACAGATCACGTAGGCGGTAGTTGTCTCAAGCAGGGAGCTTGGACTAATGTTTATAAACAATTGAATGACTACAGGTGACGGCATGTCAACTTAGCCTACATACTTCATTGTATACGTCATCTTTAGCGTCTCTAGTCTGATCACATTCCTGCAAGCAATCTGGTTGACCTCTTTAGTTTTAGACTTTTATATATATGGACTAACATTCCATATTTTTATTATGTAAACACTTACATATATATATATATATATATATATATATATATATATATATATATATATATATATATATAGTATATATATATGTAATATATAATGTTAATTTATATATAATATATATATATATATATATATATATATATATATATATATATATATATTATACTATTATTTATTTATTTATTTAGTTATTGGCTAAAGCCACAGAATGCTAAGTATTTTCATATATTCTAAACAACTTCAAAGGACAGTTTTTGCCCTGAAAAATGGAGATTAAATAGAAATAATTGACCACTGTTTGCTTTATTTTAAACACTCCTGTAGCATTTTTAGAGTAGAGCCAGTTCCCCTAGATTTTCACAAAATAAAGTCATACACCCCAGCCTGCCCTATGACTGTGGGGACCTTACCAGGATCTTAGAACTCTGGTGAAAGCAGTGAGATTAATTTGAAATTGTAAGCGTAGCATTTGATCACTCAGTTGATTAGCAGAACAGTTCTGACTGGCTAAATCTCGGTTCTTACTTCATATTTTATGGCAAACTTATATTGGCATATGTTATTATGGAACATTTGCGTTTACTCAAGTGTAATAACGAGTGCTTAAACCACCTGCACATATTAAGAGATCGCAAATCTCCTCCATAGCCTTGAGACTGAGTTGCCAATCACTGCTAACACAATAACTTTGTCTAGTGCATTCTTTGTGTCAGTTATGAGACCGTACATCTCAGTTCTGTTAATGAGTGCATGATCAGTGCTGTGACATAGGGAGAATATTAATTTAATGGGAAGGTGTATGTTTTATTGTGGAGAATTGCAACAACTATTCACTGAAATATTTTGTTTGTAGCAACCCCGTACTTGGTAGCTCGCTCAGACGGACGTATCTACCTCACATTGCTACAGTAGGTAATTCGCAAATTATGGAAATCATATATTCCTCCTGAACGTATCTTACATTTCAATTCTTTTGAACTTAATATTGCATATTTAATATCATTTCTATCAACTTGCTAAGAATTAACATTTGTCTTACTTCAAAGGTATGTAAAATCGAATATTTCTTCGGAATCTTAAAGGCAACAAACGTTAGTGTAAACATAGTGTCTGATAATTTTGTACCGAGACGACTTGGCCATATGTTTGGTAGAGATTTCATTCATTCTAGGGTTTACACAACCTTGACCATTCATTTAAAAATCTAGTGGAGATTAATCATTTTTCCTTTTCACTTTAGCTCGCTGGTAGACAAGTAGTAAGGACGCTAGTTCTTGTTCTATATTTTGCATGCATTGGAAATTCAGCTAGCATATCTCTGAATTAGCAAAGCTAGTTTTCTATTCTTTTACTAGAATGGTTTATTTACTTTTACTTTGTGTGTGCTTATATTAAGTTATTTGTACATCTACAAACAATTGTTTTAATGAAACCATACAGTGATTAGTGAAAGCACAAACCCATTTAAATATAAGCCAAGACTGCTTTGACAACTAAGAATTCCTGTCTGGAATTTGTAACACACAATTGTGTGTGTGATCATTTTTGGAACACACCCTTGGCAGAGTTGTGAGAGACTCTCCTACTTGTTTTAGTAACACTTGTGCCTTGTCATATGTCTCCTCTTGGTGTCTGTTAGTGAGACAAAATTGAGTGTTTGGAAAGCACTGTTTGTTACTGTGTCAGAACTCATTCCTTTGTGCACATTTCTGTGCCCCCCCACACACTTTGACAGTGCAACCTGAAAGCCTTTGTTTTTAGAGTACTGATGATAGTGCCAGTTGAGAGTGTGTGTTGCATGCGCACCTGTGTGTGCCAACTGAAAGCCTTTGCGCTTAGTGTACTGGTGAGTTGGCCAGTTGAAATCCTGTGTTGCTTATGCACCTGTGTGTGCCTTTTTGCTTTGTTATGGTGAGAGTGCCAGCCTGAATCCTACATCGCTTATGTACTTGGAGAGTGCCACCTGAAACTTTGCTACCTACATCCTTGAGGGGCCCATCTACTGAGTGTATGAGGACATAGTTACATTCCTGTTGGAACAGTTACGCACATTTAGTGTGCCAGCTGCATATGCACTTTGAGAGTGCCACCGTGGTCTGGGAATACACTGCATCTTGCGAGAGAAACCCTACGAGTGCCACCTCCATTGACACTCCTCCACACTCACCCAAGCAAACTTTCGAAATAGGCTGTTTGCTGACTTCCTGCTGTGACCTGAATGCCGAGTGCCTCATACTGACCTACATAATCTTGTAGTGCTGCACTTTAGGTGTCAACCCTGTCTGTCTGTTCGACAGCCGAGATCAATCTTCATATTGCTTATGAGTGCCACCTTTTTTTATACTCCCCCATGCTTACAAGTGGCTCTTTCATTGACACTCCAGACTCTTATGAATGACACCTTTGTTGGCACTCCATCACTGTACATTCTTAGGAACCATCGTACACACCACCACTGAATGTCATTCAAGCTTTGTTACATACCTTGTTGAGTGCAAGAGGGCCTCACACAAACCGCTGTTGGTTGAGATAGGTGCAGTTACCTGTCTGAAGACAGACTGAAGAAAGCTTACCTGGACTTCAGTGCCTCTCCCTGGCACTTGCCTACACTCACTTGACACCGTATCAGTTGGGGTCACCAACATTCCCACACTGAGGACCTAAGATATTTCCAGGAACTCATGTTGGAGAGAAGCCTCTGAGGAGACACCCTCACCATTTGGATTAAAGTCTAGGTGGAAAGGGCTCAACAAGAATGACAAGAAAGAGAAGATGTGGAATGAATGGAATGAGAAGCCCAGAGAGCTCATGAACTAGAGCTTGCTAGACTATGGGCTGAGCAACCAAGTCAAGCTGCAGCCCCCTCTGTGCTGCAAGGGGTAAATGACCTCATTCAGCCATGGGTGGATGAAGAACCAGAAGGCTTGTTAGACCATATTGAGTGGGCTTTCGAAAATTACCCGCCCTCACCTTCCAAAGCAGCTCTCATCTTAAACAAACTATTTCAGGGGAAGGGGTACATTGCCTTATGGTCCTTGTCTGCAGAGGAGCAAGGGGATCTTGCTCTTGTAAGGGTAATTCGCTTAGCACATGACAAAATCAGAGAGCACTTTGGTGTCAGCTGCATCACCAAAGCCTTAACAGACAACTTCTATTAGGCTGGGCTAAGGAAGGCAGTTGTGATCTATGTCGCTACATGCCCTACCAATCAAAGCACTATCAAAGCACTAATCAAGTGTTTTTCTGTCGCTTTGCCTTTCCTGTCACTATTCAAAGTGACAAAGAACGTCATTTTATGTCCAGTGATTTCCAAAATAGTATGTTGAACCATGGCATCAAGCATGTACATTCCACGTCATACTAACCCAGAGCCAAGGTATCATAGAAAGATTTCATCAGTCATTGACAGTTGCAGGAGCAAAATTTCAGCATGAGAATGGCGGCGATTGGGAAGAGAACCTCCCATATGCCCATTCTACCAGGGGCCTAGTTGACATTTTGTATGAGGCATGGGTAGACCCACAAAAGTCTGATGCTTTAAAAAAATTACCAGTGATACAGAATCACGTACGTGCTGTGGGCCATCGCCCAAGTAACAGAAGCTGCAACACAGGTGAGTTAAGATGAAGTTTGATCAGAAAGCCAGGAGGCGGAAATTTCAGATTACCTCTCTCGCCAAGAGAGGTAATCTGAATTACCTAAACTATAACTGTGGGCAATGACAAGCCATGGCTTCATGTAAATCTACTGGAGCCCTACAAGACCCCGTCAGATGACAAGGACTTTTGCTGTGGTGGGCATTGCTACGCCCCTCCAACCACCAAAATCCAACTCTCAGGTTCTGGAGAACATTCATTGCATAGTAACCCTGGGTTTAATTTAATGGAAGAGCAGAGAGAGGACATTAAAGGATTACTGTCAGAATACAGCAAGGTGGTTCAGGACACACTCAGCAAGGTGGTTCAGGACTCACTCAGCTCTACCTCAGTCTTTGAACACCACATAAACCTTGAGGATAACTCTCTGCCGATGGCTAAGAGATTTTGCAAGGTAAATCTACAGAAAGCCAAGATATAAAACAACAAGTAGAGTTGAAATTAGAGCTGGGTCTAATTGAACTGATCGCCAGTCCTTGGTCGTCCCCGGTGGTGCTAGTACCAAAAGAAGGAACAGGAGATAGATTATGTGTGGACTTTCAAAAACTGAACAAAGTCACAAATTGGGGGTAATACCGACTCCCGAGGATAGATATGTTCTTGGACAGCCTAGGTAAAAACCTTTTCCTAAGGAAGATAAACTTAGAGAAAGGCTAGTGGCAGGTTCCCCTCTCTGTGAAGTCACACCCATTGACTACTTTTATAACTCAAGATAGCTTCTACCAATATAAAGTGTTACCCTTTGGTTTAAAAAAATGTATCAGGCCATTTCCGAAGATTGATGAACAAGGTTCTTGCTGGGATCGAAAACTGCTTTGTGTACTTAGACAACATAGTGATTTATGGCTTAACCTGGAGCAACATCTACAGATCTTAAAGAGGGTTTTTCAAGCCCTTGAACAGGCAAATTTAGTTCTGAACTTAAAGAATTGTCAGTTTGGAGCTGCACAAATCTCATTTCTAGGACATATTGTAGGAAGTGGAAAGATAATGCCAAAAGAAGCAAATACCTGTTCCATTCTAGATATGTCATATCGAGATACCAAGAAGTAAGTTCAGCTCTTTATAGGAATGGTCCAGTATTTTACAAGGTTCATTCTGAAATTCTCTGAAGATGCAGAACTTCAAGTGCACCAATGAATGAGAAAGACGCCAGTACAAAGTACCCAAGACCATACCATACCATTTTAAATGGCTGTGATGCCAGTGACATGGGCATAGGAGCTGCAATGTTCCAGATTACTGATGGGATCAGACATCCCCTGGAATACTACTCAAAGAAATTGAATCCAGCAGAATTGAGATAGAGCACTATTGAGAAAGAATTGTTAGTGATGGTATTAGCCATGAAACACTACGAAGCATATCATGCTGATCATAAGTTCCCTCTGACGGTCTTACTCGATTTAGGAATCAGAATAAGTGCTTGATGCGATGGAGTCTGGACATGCCAGATTACAATTGGTGAATTGAATCCAGGGAACTGAAAATAAAATAGATGATGTGCTCTTGCCCGGTTAATCTTTAGGAAGTTACCTTCATATATCCCAAGTATTTAGTTTCGCTATCCAGAGGTGAATAATAAATATTTCCCTTCCGACATTACTTGTATCTTATAGCAACTCCCATATGCAAATACTATTTTTACCCCTTTGTATCCCAAATTAGTTCTCTTTTACTTTTCTGCCCTGATGCCAGTGCCATGCCTAGTATCAGTAATAACACAAACTGGAATAATATAGTCCAGGAGCATTAGTGAAAAAGGGACAAAATGTTATGAAGCTGATTTTCACAGAATAGTTGAGTCTTATCATATATCATAACATCAAAAGCTCAAGACAGTCCTGTTGGAGCTTGTCAGAAATCACATGACTAAGTGTGAAATTAGGTTATGCAATGTTTCAAGTAGAGCATGCCTAATAATATGCTATTAAATAATAGGCTGCAATGAAATGAAAAGATTGGGCCCAAAAATACAGTAATATTTTATTGTAGGCCCTTAATGTGAATTTCATTATATAAATCTCACCGGTTCTCTTGACTGTTGCTGTTTACATCCACCGGAGATATGGATCTCAAGGAAAGAAAGATGTGCTCTGTAGCATGGGCTTCTAAGATGATTATATGGGCAGCACAACGCCTGCATGCATCAATTTTGTCAACTGACGTACCAATATACAACTTACATGGTTTCTTCCAATTCATGTTTGATAATGCAGGTTTTAATACTGCAATGATTTCTGGTCACAATACTTTCCATATAATGGGTGGCATAGTGTGTGTGACACCAGCTGGTAACCTAGACAGAATAACTCTCAAAAGATCTACTACAAACTTACCAAATGCAGTAGTAGTTGATAGGATTGGAAAGATACCCATAAAGACTTACAAGAAGCCAACTAAAACAGGACAAAGCTGTCTCCCTTGATCCTCTTAACTGATTGTGGATTGAGCAATGAGTTTCCTAAACGCTGGGTTGTAATGGCATCTGTAAACGCCAGTTCAGCTTAGTTGTAAATAACATAAAAAAAAGGATTTTCGCCTCGTATTCATGGAAAGCTCAATGTGAAAAGGTAAAGGCAGTTGATAAAAAATAAAATGTATAGATGGAATTATCTTCGTCTCTAGGACAAAGACGATAGGGAGATGAAAAATCTTTTTTACCAACACAAATCTTTGGTCTGTCTTACCCTTTCAACACTAGTTAGCAGTGCTCAGAAATCTTAATTTACACTAGCATCATAAACAACTAAAGGGAAGAGGAAGAACCGCTGTGTAACTACCGAGTCCACAGAACTCCCATTATACCATACCCTTTTTTGCAACTCTATTTTCCCTGGCGAAAATAAGACCTACCAATTCTAACTCGCAAAAGTAAGTTCATGTGGAATTTGGCTCTCACACGGGCCGGCAATACGGAGGGGAAGGGAATTGAGAGGATTCACACCTGGCTGAGATGGAAAAACCAACACTTGCCCTTAAGTAGCTGCCCCTTCTGTTTACAAAGACAGTAAATTATTTATCTGCTTTGATGATATCTCTTTACACATTATGAAAGCACTGAGAATTGAATTTCTTTGTTGCTCGTTCTAACGTTAAAGGAATTTTCTTATTTTCATTTAACTTATTTACTCTTTCTTTTTCATAAATGGGGGGCAATGCAATAGGACTTGATTGGACACGTGGCCAGGGATTTCTCCAGGGACACTCCTCATGTAAAAGGATTTTAAATCTCCCTATCCTGCCTAAACATGAGAGAGAGAGAGAGAGAGAGAGAGAGAGAGAGAGAGAGAGAGAGAGAGAGAGAGAGAGAGATCATGTGCCCAGGTAACAATGAAACACAGCGGATTCTTTTTTTTTTTTAAAGCCCAGCTATGGAATCTATTTACGACATGGGATTCGACGATTTACACTGAAATATGGCACTGGTATTTATCGCACTCCCTAAATACCTATTTGTGCTTCATGCAATAGCACATTAACAAAAAAAAGTAAGGTTAAAACTTCTCTCTCTCTAGGTTATCGACATGCACGTGGTTCTAAAATCTTCCTATTGCTATTCTTACTGGCAGTCATTTTTTATTCACCCTAAACTAGAATCCCTAGTTCTACACAAATAACGAGAAATGAAAAATAAGAATTTACTCTTTTATCTGTTGTGGAGATTTGGGAAACCTTGTTTTGCACTTGCTCCAAAATATTAAAAGGAATTCAGATTCGTTTTTCTTCGTGATACCAGTTTAACAATAGCTCTGACTGGAAAATGAAAATTAATTTTCACACAAAACTGGGAAAGGTCGCCATTTCTTAATGAACTGCTCGTTCCCTAAGTGAAAATGTATTTATGTGACTTACAAAATGGCCTTGCCTGGAGGTACAAGAGTTAATACAAATAAAAATCTATGGCAGAAGGTCGATATTACTGAAAGAAGGAATTTACATACAACTCTGGGCCTTAGTTTAACTGAACTATATTAACATTTAAATTACATGTAGGTCCAGAAATTAATGGAGGGTGGTTATTCCAGGTCCACCAGAAACACGTGGCTGGGAAATGACCTAGAGCCAGAGACATGATTTGCGCAAAGTGTGTTATTAAAGTGCAAGCGTCGTTTCCGAGGGTTCCCAATTTTTCTCTCACAAACGGGCAGGATATTTGTCTGCAAAGAGATTGCATTCTAGCATCAGTACTAAGACAATGGGCACATGGGAAAAGGTTACAGTTTAATTGCTCTTAGCATTGCATATTAAAGCTCACTCAAGGGGGCATAGAATGTTGCTTGATTAACTGGGGGGATGTTTGACATCATTACTAGCATCACAAGGGAATTAATCACAGTACTGAACCAAAATTGGGGAGTGAGAATCTGACCCAATAAGGGGAGGGAGTCGCCTTGGAAGAATGAAACGAAATACAGACAAGAGGACAAACCATTCACTGATTGCACTAGAAATTACTCTCACCATACCTGGAAATCTGTTGTCTTCTCATTTGCTGATCAATCTGTACACTATGGATGGTAAAAGGAACACAGCCTAGGGACTCTCCTCCCAATTCAGGACACCTGTAGAGATTAATTCCAAGGCAGCCAATAGGATTAGAGGGGGTTCAGAGAGAATGAAGGCTTTCCGTTCATAGGGGCAACTTAGAATATGTGAAATCTTTTATAAAGGAGTATTACTTTTACTTGGTTCTGGCCTAAAATCTTGAAATGTATTATATATATATATATATTTTATATATATAATATAATATATATATTATATATATATTATATATATATGTATATATATATATATATATTATATATAATATAATTATATTAGTATATATTATATGATATGTATTATATAGTATAATATATATTATATATATATATATATATATATATATATATATATTATATATATATATATATATATATATGTATATAATATATATATATATTATATATATATATATATATATATGATATATATACATATATAATAATTATATATATATATATATATATATATATATATATATATATACATATATATATATAATATAATTATTATTACTATATATAAATAATATATATAATAACATATAACTATATATATAGTCACAGGGTAGGCTGGGTATAAGATTTTATTTTGGAAAATCTGTAGGAGCTTGATCTTCATTAAATTCTTTGGAAATGACAACTGACAAAGGGAGCCTTCTTCATATGAACAGAAAATAAGAGTATGTATCCTTAGTAGTATTACTATCACAAATTACTTTCAAAAGGATAGAAGGCAAACTTATTATATCACTTGAAATATTAAATTCTTTGGATATGACCACTGATAAAGGGGGCCTGTCTCATGTGAAAAAAAAATGAAATTATGTATCCTTAGTAAAACAATAAAAAAAATACTTTCAAAAGAATTGAAGGCAAAGTTATTATGTCCACTTCAAATATAATTCAGTAAGGTAATCAGAACAATAGCAAATTTACAGGCGCTCTCGCTGGTTCCATGGCACCATATCATTTGTCCCAAAATATGGCACTGGCAGTAAATGTGTTGAGTGGCACACAACGTTGAAGTCGACACAAATCTGTAAAGCAGGTAACGTAACACATGGGGTAACAACGGGGAAACTTGTGTAGCTGATCAATGTTCAAATGGAAAAGGCAATATATGATAAAGATCAATATATTGAATGAAAGCTAAATTACTCAATTATTGTAAGCACATGACCAACACAGATCTTAAGGACACAACAAACTAAAAGATGTCACAAATGCACAGTCAAAAGTCACTGGGGTCTCTGAAGGAGACAAGATAATATGATCATAGGGATAGAAGAAAAGGTGGAACAAGGAATGAGTGCAAGTAGTAGGGGAGGGTCGACAACCAACTTCCAATTCACATTACCTGAGTCCGTGGATGAGACTTGAGTCGAATTGAGCCAGAACATCAGAGGAAAGGCTTCGTTGCTTGCAGTTCTTTACCAAAGAATAAAGTAAAGGAGCACTCTGAGCAGTTCTCAGGTAACTAGACAGCTTCAGGAGGGTGCCAGGATCAGACATCAAGCAGAGTCCCGGTTCCAATCAGTATTGTAGGAGTGTAAACTAGCTGATAGGATCTTCGCCAAGACAGCAGTAAGGTATAGCACTGGTTATGTAGGCTAGTATGGATTGCCGCATGGAAAGGCTAAGGTGAAATGTGATTTGAGAGAGCATGCCAGCCCATATTTATACCTAGTTCAGGCATCACCAGTAGTCATGTTGTTTACATCTGTGAAAATAGGGGGGACATCTCTCGTTCCTTTCCCCGTAGGGGGGTAGGGCATCAGTGCACCTCATTCGGTGCAATGCAGGCATTACTTAAGGTTCTTTGCAGCGTGCCTTCGACCCCTAGCTGCAACCATTGCCATTCGTTTTACTGTACCACCGGTCATATTTTCTTTCTACCATCTTTCTGTCCACCCTCTCCTAACAATTATTTCATAGTGCAACTGCGAGGTTTTCCTCCTTGTACACCTTTCAAACCTTTTTCTGTCAATTTCCTTTTAAGCGCTGAATGGCTTTAGTTGCCCCAGTGCTTGGCATGATGCCAAAAATCTATATAAATCAAATCAAATCTCGTTCCTTTGGTCTCGCCGCTAATCACAGTGGGTACCTAGGGTCATTGGAAAGACGACAGAGAAGGGTATGGAGGAGAAA
>NC_087201.1:65127592-65137592 GCF_015104395.2 Macrobrachium nipponense
TCATCCTAACAAGTGCTAAACTTCATTAAACCTTACTTCCCTGATTGACGAAGCCGAGGTGCTCATAGCATCTTGGCATAAAGCTACGTAATAAAGGCATCTGGTGCCATCAGTGCGCCTCGTGTGATGCAGTGTAGGTATTATACTTAAGGTTCTTTGTAACGTCCCTTCGGCCGTAGCTGCAAACCCTTTCATTTCTTTTACTATAACTCCGTTCATTTTCTATTTCCTCCGTATTATTTTCCACCCTCTTTTAACAAATGGTTCAACATTATTTTCAGCGACAATAATGACCTCATAGGTCCCATTACTTGGCCGCTAGCCTAAATTTTATCGTCTGATCCAAAACAGTAAGAGCATTGCTAGCATCGTAGCAGATCGTTGAAAACCCTGCCCACCAAATAGTCTAGTAATCTCAAACCCTCTCTTTGATAACTCAACTTTGTTCTATTTGCTTTTACGTAACTTTGAAAGAAGAAAACTTTCAAAAAGCATACATAAATACCTTATAACAGCTATGGCAGCAAAGGCTGCCATTGTATTTCATCCATTTCAAATTATTTTCTTACAACTTATCTCTCATTCCTGCTTTTCCTTTCCAAATCACCTTCAGCCATCCATCATTAGAAACTGACGTCAGCTCAGTTCAGCTAATTCATATCTTATACCTTTTCACGTCCTTTGGGAATTTGTTATAGAAGGTTAGTGAGGACTGTATAAGGTGAGAACGCTCCGAAACAACAATTATTTTCAACTGCACTGTCCTTAGAGAGGGACTCCTTCCAATTAATGATAATAAGGATAATGATAATAGCGATAACGTTGTTAATGGCCTTGGTTAAAAATGATGAATAACAGTTGTTTCTAAATCCTCCGTGTTCAGGTGGCAAGCTTTTCAAGAACACTCCTTAGATCATTGTTCATTTCGGGATTTTTTTTTAATAGCAAAATATGACCTTGTGATACTTGTATCACTTTCTTTTCAATCGATTTCAAATAACGCAAGATGTTACAAATGTTATGCGAAATTTATAAATGTCATGTGAAATTTATTCTTATGTCTCTGGATTTCAAATAACGTAATATGTTATGAATGTTATGCGAAATTTATAAATTCATAAATGTCAGGCGAAATTTATTCTTATGTCTCTGGAACAATTAGCGTTGTGGGATGTCCATTCATCTTCCATTTACGCCAAATGAGGCTAAGGAGAGCGATTATAATGGAAAGACCTTGTAGAAGTTAGTCTTCACTGGGCGGTTATTCAGATTTATGCAAATGACACACGACGACTCCATCATGATTTTTCAGTTTATTCATAAAGCAGTCGCTGAAATGATTCAAAGATTCATAATGTTTTAAGAATTGGTGCAAGTTTCATTAAAATATGTTTTAAATATACTTTCGCAGTGGCACTTATCCATAAAGTTCTTTGTGGCCACATGAGTGCGCTGACTCTCACGGTTTTTGTGATACGAGTTAAACTCTCCTATTATGGTAATATTGTTTTAAAATTATCTTTACTTTCTTCATAACATATGATAAGTAGGTAATTGAACACGCACTAATCTCTCCCCACCCAATCCGGCCCTTGCCCCAAACCAACACACACACATACGTTATAACTTCCTCGTTGGATGAGTGGTTTACGTTCTCGCCTACTAATTTGGTAGTCCCGAGTTCGATTCCCTTTTCTGCCAACGTGGATTAGAGAAATTTGTTTCTCGTGATTAGAAACTAATTTCTCGATATAATGTGGTTCTGATCCCACAATAATCTGTAGGTCCCGTTACTAGGAGAGCTGTTAATCAGCTCAGTAGTCTGTTTAAGCTAAGATATACATAACATACATGTATTCTTAGAGGAATCATCAATACTGCCACATTGCTGCCGTATATGCTCATTCCGAAGGATATAATTTCAACCACGAATCTAAAGTCTTCTTCAGCGCTACATTAAATTCACAACGTAGTAACTATGTAATAAATAGTAGAGTACAGCCAAGAGTCATCTATTATATAATAATCGAAATCAAAATACCATTTCTAAGATGTACTACAGTCTAATTATTCATTTCCTTTGTAGTTTACTTAACCATATCTTCGTTGTGTTTAGAGTTCCATTATCAAATGCCTGTGACACCATTGTTGTAAAAATTTCAATAAACACAGCAAGATTTTAAAGAAATTAAACTCTTGGGTACTAAGATGGCTGGGTGTGTAAGCAGAGAACATGAATAGCATTAGCATTCAACACATTGCCATGAATTCTGGGTATCGTAAATATCAGAAAGAAATTATAGATAACAAGACGTCCAATAAATATCGAAAGCTTTTCTTGAGGGAAATAGAGCATGGCACGGAAACATATTTAACCTTTCATTATTTTCATTTTTTACGTCCCCTTTTGGATTTCTTGGTAGATATTTTAAACGTAGCTTTTCGTTTCTAATAACATACTTTAGTTTGGAAATGTGGAATGGTCCTTATCTATTTAGAAACGAACAATTACTCGCAGAGAGAGAGAGAGAGAGAGAGAGAGAGAGAGAGAGAGAGAGAGAGAGAGAGAGAGAGAATATCTTGCGCTGAAAGACTTATTATGGCCTTGGTTCAAGTATGTTACCAGACACTATATAATCTTCGTGACATATAATCCAAATCAGGGTATTAAAGGTCACGAGCACTGTAATCAGATTTGCTACGCAAATTGTAATCTTCTTTAGATGTTGATTTTAGGATTAAAGGAGGCCCTTCTTGGAATGGTATAAGAGCTTTGTACATGAACATAAAGGCAGGAACATTCGATCACCCGAAGCAAAGCTGAAAATCTGTGAAACGAACTAAAGTAGAAAGAGATAATATAGTAATATAATAGTTGATTCCATTCTTGAAATAACTGAGCGAACAAAACTTCAAAAATGCATGTACTCTTTAAGACTTTTAATCATAAAAGCCCCAGCAACAAATAAAAACAGGATAACTTGAAATAAAATACGTAGGGAAACATTACGGCCAAATTATCTAAGGGACTTTATTTATGTAATGTACTTTTTATTTTTGCCCAAAGAAGAGAGATTTGAGCTCAGCAGCACAATGGAATTCTATTTAGGATTAGTATCACAGGAAATAAATACAGCAAGTTTTATTTGGAAAGTACAATTCCTTCCGCTGACCTTCATCAAAACAGTACAATTTCATTAAGGAAACAATTACAGAGCCAAGAGATAAGGCGAAAATGCAGAATGACATCAATGATAAAAATCATAGCGAAGCCATGAACCCATTGGCGCCTGAGGTCAAGCAATCTGTTTCCAGATCGGTTCATTCATGTGGTTGGCCTTCCACCACTTTTGGTCAAAGTGGAAAATCATTGAAAATGCAAATAGAACTGCATAGAAAATTTATAAGATATGCAAAGATTAAAAAGTTGAATTTTTGTACAGATTAATGAAAATATGAGTCGTTTAGATAAACTTGTTAAATCTAGTTTTTTCTTTCACTATTTACTTATGATTTTTTGTAGGTATCTAATTATTATTAAATGCCGTTTTGCTATGTCAAAATTATTAATGTATTACCTATATATAATTTATCAAACTTCAATATTTTCATACAATACTTTTGCTTTAATTTTTGGATTCGCGTATTCAAGATACTTTGTTATCCTAAAGCAATTTGAATTATTTGATTGTGGAGAATATTAAAGTGGATTTTTTGCAATAACCTAAATGTTCACCAGTTACATGTTTAAACTCTAGCACCAGGTAATACGATGTCGTTCAATGGAAAAATTCTATCAAGAGGTCGTCGTTGAAATTGCTGTAGTTTCAACTTTGGCAACTCCCTCGTAAATGTTTTGTTTAATGTTCAGCAACATAGATAAGTATCATTAATTTACTTGTGTATGTGTCTGAACATTAAACAAGACATTCCAGGGAGGCACCAAGGTTGAAACTACAGCAATATTAACAATGTATTTCGTAGTATCTTTGGACATCACTCTTTGCCCTTTTATTAACTTACTGTCTAACATTTTTTTTTCACTTCAGTATAAAGGTGCGTTTAATTATTGTACTCAGGAGTGCATAAGGTGTGGCTATGCCATTCCCCGACGTAAATATATAATAGGGTAAAATATTCATTCCATGATTAGATGCGCTAGAGACGAGATGAATGAATAAAGACAGCGGCAAAAAAGAAAAGACAATACGTCGCTAACTGCAAACCCAAGTCTACATGAGATTATTTCATCATTGCATTTTCAGTTTCAGGATTAGGTCACAAGACAAAATGCTGCTTTGAGAATGAACTTTTACTATATCTGAGAAATTATATATCATACCTTTAATATAATTAACAGAATTTTGGATATCTTATGAAACTTGTCATGCCTCTATAAAACAGTAACTTTTCATATAAAAAAGTATTAACTTTTGAATTAGGCTACGTTTATTTTCTATTCTCAGGTTATGCGCTCAATTTTAATATCCTATGAATTCAAAATGCATACCACCATTTGCATTGATATGAAGCATCATATAATAAATACTTCTATCACCTCCTCACATGCATACGCTTGCAATTTCCGAAAATATTTGAATGCACACCCGTGCAGTGCAAATATAGGCCTGTACATTTCTAAAATTTTCTTTTAGGAAAAACTTGACACACACGCATTCCTGAGAGGAGGCAGCAATAGCAGACAGTGTGATGTGTATAAGCGTTTTGATATTATGTTTGCTGTCACGTAAGTTGTCCTGTCCTACGCTGTTCCATTTGTCCGTGCCCACGACAGAGGTATGTTCCACCGTTCAAGCGGTGAATATTCTAAAATATAAAATAATATAGACGTTCTCACATGCTTCTGCACTCTTTTTTAAAAATTGTCTTCTAGATTTGTGTTTCTCCTTGCGTTTTCTGTTTGTTTTCGTTTTCCTTAATTTTTTGAGGGTATATACTTTTTATGCTTCAGACGTATTATATTTCTTTCATGCAAGCTCATGAATTTACCTAATTCTATCGATAACAAGTAAGATATGATATTGATAATTATTGTTTTACATACACAGAATCAAACAAATATAGCTAACGGCCTATGACAGGTATTACTTTGGTGACTATCCTCTCAGCCATGTGTCACTCTACTGTGTGTCCCTTGTATCCAGGTATTACTATGGTGACTGAAAAGATTTTCAATAATATATTTTTATGATCTCTAGTACATGAAATTGGGTGTCATTAACCCGTAGAGGCTATTTACCACATAAGTTAAAAGGGAAAGGGAAGAGGGATGGGGATGGGGATGGGGATATGGGAAGTAGGAGACGTCCCAAATTTTGTCCAGATCAGTCAAGTGGTTCGGATATCTATAGCGCACAAACATACAAACTAACATACAAAGAAACATTCACTTTTATAAATAAGGTATGTGTGCATTTGTGCACACGCACATGTGTGTGTTTGTAAGTTTGTGTGCAGCATGAATGGAAGAAAACCATTTGCATTCATACATCTCCCAAATATGCTATGGCTATTTTTCTGTAATACTTTGAACAAAGAGAATACGAGAATTTCAGCAGTTCTATTGGACTTTGTTTCAGAAATGGCGCCAAATAAATATATTCAACAGAATAGAAATAGATAGTAATCAATTTCGTTCATTTAGCTGCATCGAATACCACTTCCATCTCCCTTAATTACAGCTGCCCTTTCAATCAGCTCGTAACAAGCGTTTACAACTGCCCTAAAATTACGCTTTTGAGAATATAGAATTTTTCCGACTAACGTTTACTCATGCCGGGATATCGTGTACTCACCAGATGCAAACTCTGTCAGTCCACCGTTAGTGAAGTATATAAGCATAGGCAATATGTATGTTTTTTTTTTTTTTTTTTTTTTTTCTTTCTTTTTTTTTTCTTTTTTTTAGGGAATAGTAATTGGCAAATGATCCCAGATTGTTTCACGTGTCTATTTTCAATATATTACAGGAAGAAATCATTAGAAATATCAGTCACACTAGTTATGGTCTACTGAACGTTAAAATAACGCCCAACTACCATTGGTATTGAGTGTGTTCAAGTTTTTCATTGAAATTCAAAATAAGTGACGAATTCAAACGTTAGTGATTGGAGTTTTAAGTACAAAAGATTAAATCTACCCGGTAGTTCGTCTAAAATAAAACAACTTGTGTGTAACTTGCTCTCTATACACACAAAAAAGAAAAAATAATGTCAAGTGTTAGAATACTATTTAGAGATATATTAAATTTGCATATCTTTAAGGAACAACTTAGTTCTTGATGGGTATGAAATGCTTATCTTACTGGTTCTTTAACCGTTGCCAATATTTTGTAGTAATTCCAAATTGAATACAAAAGTAGTAACTAACTGCAGGATGAAGGGAAAATCCCCATGCAAGTACAATATGTAGTACAGTTCGAAGTGAATGATAAAGTTAACATATGTTTCAGTCCGCTTTGGAATTTTCAAAACGCGTTCTCTATAATTGCTTCCAAAACCATGACTATACAACTGGTTAAGAATTATTTCTCAAACATCATTGTTCGTTCAGATATTATTGCTTCACGTTGCAAAATCTGTGGTAAGAGTATGTTACGAAACAGCACCACATTCAAATAGCAGTACCTTTTTGTTTTGACTCAAATAACATCACTCTTAAGAACCGTTTATCTGTATCTGAATCACAATTGAGTGCTGCTATAAGTGGCCAACAAGAACCGTAAGAACCGTTTATCTAAATCTAAATCACAACTGAGTGCTGCTATAAGTCCCAAGTCCTCTTCCATGACTTCCATGCTTTATTTCCTAATGCTTCATACAGATTTGAAAGGAACGGCAAATTGGTTTTCTATTCCTAAGGAAAGCAAAAAGTTCGAACAAAGCTTTTATGTGAATGTTGTTGGACAAGACCAGAAATCAACTTCTCTAAAAAATTATCAATATTTCATCATGAAATATGAATCAGATTTAAAGTTGACCAAAGCCTGCGAGTATTTTTATAATAAGAGCATTGGCCAAAGACCAGGATTAGCGGAAAAAATATTTTGTTTGACTTTTTCGGTTTCTCTTACATGGTTTGTTGAAATTAGAATGTCTATTTTTATTGAAAGAGCATTAGCTATTATCTATATTTAATTCCAACTTGAATACTTCCTTCGAATTTCATTGGCCTGAACAAGAAGCTATTCTGTGATACATTTATTCCATAATCATTCCGTTATTTCAATGCCAATTAAAATTCAGTTAAGATATTCCAACATAATGTAATTTTGCGTTTTTAGAGGTGAAAAGGAAATTAGAAATACACGTTTTGTGATCAATAAAAAATCTGAAAACCTTCGAAATGAGAATAGTGCGATAAATTACTTCTATGGTTTTGAAGTTCAATGCACTACTATACTGATCTTAGTTATCTCTAATTTATTCTCCTACTGACAGTTCGTACTTTTTATCCTGAATCAAGAATATCTTAGAAACTTTGTCATCCAGGAGGGTATTCTTATCGATGACGATGAGATGAAAACATTTGTCTCATACGGTTCCTCACACCAGAGGAAGTGTAATTAGAACTTCAAAAGTCAAAGCGAAGGTGCATTAAATTACTACACTAATGTTATTTTCCTTACATTTCAATAATGTTTATATGTTTGTTAATTTATTATTTTTTTAATAAGTGGGATCTCTTCTTTCTGTATTTCTTTCTTCCTAATGAACAGCATATTTTATGGAAGCTTGAATGTTTAAAGTCATGGTCCCTGTGGGCTTGTTCCATATGAATAGGTTTCATCTTCTGAATAATAATAATAATAATAATAATAATAATAATAATAATAATAATAATAATAATAATAATAATAATAATAATAATAATAATAATAATAATAATAATAATAATAATAATAATAAAAATGTTTTGTTAAAGAGGATGGCATCAGTGGAATTGATTTTATATGTGGTTTTTTCAATTATTATTATTTCCTTCTCATCAGGGCTGATATTTGCTAATAGTTGGCCGATGTTCATATTTCGGTTTAGGACATGTCTTTTAAAAATACTAATTCACTCATACAATATATATTATCTAAAAATGTGAATTCATTCATACAATATATTATCTAAAAATATGAATTCATTCATTTTAAAATAATAATAATAATAATAATAATAATAATAATCATCATCATCATACATCATTCATCATCATCATCATCATCATCATCAAAGGGGTCCACAATAATACAAATGTTAAAAGTTCGTGTCTAATTCATAAACACTATAAATTATACACGAACTTTTAACATTTTTATTATTGTGGACCCCTTTGAATATTGTATAACTCTCTTGATGGAGAGTTTTTCCCAAATAATAATAATAATAATAATAATAATAATAATAATAATAATAACAATAACAATAACAATAATAATAATAATAATAATAATTAATAATAATAATAATAATAATAATAATATAATAGCAGAATTCAGTGAATTAATCTTATGTTTTTATCTTTTCCTAGTTTTCTTATTACTCGCTTTTCTGGCTCAGCGATACTTTGCAATAATTGGCCAATATTCATTTTTGCGAATATTGGCCAACTATTGCGAAGTATCGCTGAGCCAGAAAAGCGAGTAATAAGAAAACTAGAAAAGATAATATATAAGATTAATTCGCTGAATTCTTCTATTATTATTATTATTATTATTATTATTATTATTATTATTATTATTATTATTCTGACATTGTTTTATTCAACAGAATTTGTTTAAAAGAGGGTCTTCTTCCAAAATACTACTACTACTACTACTACTACTACTACTACTACTACTACTACTACTAATAATATAATAATAATAATAATAATAATAAGGATCGCGAGAAGACCATTCTAAAGCGCAAGGGAAGAGCCCTTAAAGGAATAGGAACGATATTTAAACTAAATAAAAAAAAAAATTATGCTATACGCTGTTGTTGGATCGACTAATTGCAGGCATTATTCTGTTTCACGGGTAACCCCAGTACTTCGGGTTCCTCCATTAGTTCCCTTGAAGGCGCTATGTGGTGCCGTCACTGGATCGCTTACCGAAATACTCCGCGGTGCCGGGATGGAGTTAAGGGAAGGTGGGGAGGGGTGTTGGAGGCGGGGACATGAGTTGGAGGTCTGAAGCTTCGAAACAGTTTCCTAGTGTCTCTTTTCTCCTAGATCATAACTGACAGTTACAATAATAATAATAATAAATTATAAGTTTTCGTGTACCTTAGTTTAACCAGACCACTGAGCTGAGGAACAGCTCTACTAGGGCTGGCCCGAAGGATTAGATACTTTTACGTGGCTAGGAACCAACTGGCTACCTAGCAACGGGACCTGCAGCTTATTGTGGGATCCGAACCACATTATATCGAGAAATTCGTTTCAAATCACGAGAAAAAAAAATTATATGATTTCACGTTCGTAGAGCGAGGAATCCAACTCGGGCCTACCGAATCGGTAGGCGAGTACGTAAACCACTCGTCCAACGAGGAACAATATTTATGATAATAATACATGGAATATGCAAAGTATAGACAATAACATACAAAATCTAGATGCATTAGATAACATGATAAAAAATGATAAATCAGCAATATCCACAAAGCTGCTGAAGAAGTATAGAAGATAGTATTCATATTAATGGTTATAACAGTAATAATATTGATAATAGTAGTTAAAGAAACATTAAAAATGATGACAATTAGTGAACAGATTGCATATACTTAAATTCCAGCTAGAGACCTTAGGTGTTTACAGTATTCAGGTCCAGAAGGCTAGATACGAAAACTGAATGTAGCAAAACTATACTGATAATAATCAAAGTAATACTGAAAAAAGAAAAAAACCTGTTATAACAATAATCGTAGAAATACAGTAATAATGGCAGTTTTGCAGATGACACTTTGCAAAAACAGAGATTAAGTCATTTAGGGAACAAACGCCTCATTTC
>NC_087201.1:65142592-65160092 GCF_015104395.2 Macrobrachium nipponense
CTTCTTGACTTTAGAATGTTGAAATGTTCTAATATGTAATCTCTTGACATAACTTAGGAGAAAGCTTTAGGGCTAAAGAGCTATAACTATGACATTATATCAGGAAGTAATTCATTTCAACATAACCACAAAACGTTCACTACTTTATTCTTAGAATTACTGGAGAGTACCATAACTCGTCATATTGTGACCTAATATAATTCATACAGCTGAGCGTCATTTTTCTAAAGTTAACATCTTGGTTGTCTGTCTTAATATCTTATATAATTTCCGACTGTCTCAGAATTTTACATAAATATCTGTAAACATGATCAGGAGTATGAAGAACTACATTCCCCACAGGCGCCCGTGAAGATGCTTTCAAAGTCCGCAATTTTTCAGAGAAGAAATTGGTAATTTTCATTACAGCTTGAACGTCACAGATAATAATTCTCAAAATTAATTTCTTTTTCAATTAGGCTTGCAACCTTTCCAAATTTATATTAGTCATGGACGAAAGGGTGAGCTGATTTTAGATTGCAACTTTTGCAAACACTTACTCTACCATTAATTTTTTCTCTTTTCCCTTACTAGATTATTCAAGGAGGTTCCATTCTCTCTTTTTGGATGAGGTTAATGAATGTATACAATTTAAGGACATAGCCCAAGTACTGAAACAATTTTCTAACTAAAATACATCTCACTTCTCGTACAATGAACTAAAATTATCTTTAAAGCTATAAAGTTAACCTATGTTGTTGGCACAGGCTCCTCATATCAGAGTCCATATCTCTCTCCTCTCTCTCTCTCTCTCTCTCTCGTAATTCTTAACCGATGTCATGATGGCTTCTTATTACTGTTGAGACTTGGGAGCTGCCAGCACTTGTGACCACTTGTACCATGGGCTTTTTTCAGCTCTTCTTTTCCCCGTCAGCAGACGCCTTTAATACAATTGGGTAATTGGGTACACAGCCACAGGATAATTCAGAAATAGCTTTAGTTTGGCTAAGGAATCATCTCTACTTCTTCTCCTCTCTCTATTCATAGCTGCATTTCAAATAAATTTCAACAGCTTTTGCTCGCTTCTTTCAATTAGCTTGTCCGCTGATATGGTGGCTAGTGTCGTGGTATGCCACTCAGATGTCGCACGGGTTCGTGTCTCCCCCAAGGCGATGAAAAATCACTGCCTCTGTATCATGATCAGTTACTGCTGCAGTGTGGAGTCTTCGGTGGAAGGTTGAAATCAACATTCTTTGGAGCTTGAATTTGTAGTCATTTTCCTTGAGTGCTTGTTCCATGTGGATAGGTTTCATCTACTGAAATGATAATAATAATAGTAATTGCTAGCGAGAAAATTCCTATTTCAGGAGAGATGAAAGAACACCCCCTTTGCCAAGAGTAATACTTTATCTAGGTGAATTTGCCAGTATTCTCTCCCCGGCTCCCCCACCCCTGACCCACCCCAAACCCACCAATGTTTCATAAATGTGACAGTGAGAAATTGTTGGTTTCTGCTTTGAAAACAGAGATTGGTACGAGTAACGCTAAGCTTTCGCTGAAGCATAAAATGTTGAGCAGTTGGCAATTAGTATATCTGTCAGTTGTGTTTAGTTGAAATAAGATGAATAATGAAGAAATACAATGAAATATATTTCGTCCAAATTCCACTATTATTATTGCTAATCTATTGGCTTACAAGTCACTACTTTCAACTGATCGTCAGCCTAATTATCCAACATCAGTATCTAACCTAATTAGTTGTGTCATACGTCGACATTAATCCTTGGCAACTCTATTCTATTCAACTGTTCTTACTAAATATATTTCTCTTCAGGATATTTTCATCACTAATATTTCTAATTTTATTTTTTTCTGCTTCCTCTCAGCTATTGCTTTCTAGGTCAGCTTGGAGGGCAGATATTTAATTCATTCTCAGTCGTCATGGGGAAACTGTTGGGCTGCAAAACTGTGAACTGTTAGCATGTTAAAATGCCGATATGTTTTCCTTCGGGGCTTTGCAATAGCTGTAATATCTGTGAATATGAGGTGTAATCTATTACCATAAATGTGTGTGAGTTCCTCAATTAGCTGGACAAAATCGGATACACAGAACTCAGGAAGAGACCGGCCATGTTGATCTGTGGTATTTGAATTTAGCCACTCACTTGCTTTGCATTATAATCTCCACAAATATTGAATGAAGCTTTTGAATCCTGTGATTGAGCCGTACTAATCCTTTCCAAAAGACAGTCATATAATCGTTGATATTTGGATTGCCATAAACAGCAAATACGTAAACATTGCAGAACTTACTGAAAATTTAAAAACAAAGAACCCCATGGCAACTACACTCGAAATTTTTCTGGCGGTAAATAGTTCGTCCAGACTTAGTGTATACAGCCATTCCTTGTGCATGTGGGAAGTAACGACGATAAATAAAGTCAGGGTCATCAAACCCGAAGACTAAAATCCCAACCTTTGACCTGTTACTTTAAAATCCTAACCTTTGACCTGTTACTAATTAAAATCGTCTCAGATAGAAAAATAAAATCGCAATTACGAGCACAGCTCTGGAAATCAAGAAAATTGACCTTAAGCTCCAGATATTTGAGTAAAGTACTTTGCAATTTTTCTTACAGTAATGAGTAACAGCTCCAGGGTTCAGCTCAATGTCTACGAAAGATTTAAAATTAGCAGCGTAAAATCAGTATCAAAACTAATAAATAGACTCAGAACATCAGTAACCTAGTAAAAATCAGCATAAGAATAAACGGCAATACCATTAACAACATTAGTATTTACTTTATTTACAAAAAATCTGTTGAAAGTATAAGTACGCGTGACTATGTCACTGGAAAACTTGCCGGAAGCAACTGGTCGACAAGGTGGTGCCGGCACACCTTGTGAGGCTAAAGAAATCCGCCAGCTTGCCACAATCACTCGGGGAGGAGAGTCAGGATGGATTTCGAAATAAAACACTCAGTATGAAAATATTAGGTAAAGACGAAGGCACTTTACTGATTATCCAACAAGCAACTTTTGCTTTCTCATCAGCCTGTCCTACACAACTTTTTGAAAAATCAGGAACGTGGACGAAAAAAGAAGATAAATGCATGATTATATCCTCAGACAAGAGAGCCCAAACCCAAGGCTATAAAAGGCCACGGTACAATGGCTATGGCACAGTCCGAGGTTGGAGAACAAGGTTTGAATTAAAAAAACAACATTCTCTTAGAAGGGTTGCCTACTGAGGGTAAAGAGTCCCTCCTACCCACTGGTTTAATTTCAGTGTCTCCTCCTCCTAAAAAAGTTGCTTGCCAAGACTAAAAAGTCTCTTCTACCATTCCATCTACTCAGGACTACGTACTCTTGAGAGTGAGAAAAAGAAAGATTGGAAATTCTTCCCCTCTCGTACTCGTAGCTCTGCAGTGATCCATACTGTTACGAACCCAGTTTAATCATTCAATTAAGCAATCTCTCTCTCTCTCTCTCTCTCTCTCTCTCTCTCTCTCTCTCTCTCTCTCTCTTAACCTCCACTCTCTTTTAAACTCCGGAATAGATGCGGGGGAGATACAAAACACCCCAGATTTTAGTAAAGCAAAGAGCTGTTCTTCTTAGCTTTAGGTTTTCATACTTTTTTGTTGATTTATTTTTGCAACGTGTATGCTTTCAGAATGATGTGAATAGTATTATAAATTAGCACTAATTTAAAAGAACGAAGAGAATGATACCACCAAGTGTACCTCAACATTTGACACGAGTAGGGAAAGGGAGAACCTTCAAGTCCACGGTCTAGTATATATATCAGACCGTGATTGAGTCAACCTCTGCCATTAGCGATGGGTGTGATCATGACTGACACATGGTCATCTGAATACTCGGGGAACACGATATGTCTCAAATGTATTGTTAGGGAGGTTTTAGAGCCGGGTATTTCGAGATCAGGCCAGCGTCAAGGGATGCACCTATCCTTGATGGTAGGAATTTGGTGGGCATATAAACTATTTTTGCTTTCTGCTATAAATGACTTAAATTACCTTTTAGTCTTAACTTACAAAAGGCAAAATATTTATAAGAATATTTTCAATTCTTGGAAAATAGTTGCGCCGTGTAAAGTTACATTAGAGAAAAGAAATACTCAGACAGCAGAAATATGGGAAATTTTAATTCTACTTACAAGTGAACCAGGTTTAGAATGATTCTAATCATAAGTTCCATCCTTAAAATATTTCGGGCAACGACAATATTTTTTTGCAGGATAATAATAATAATAATAATAATAATAATAATAATAATAATAATAATAATAATAATAATAATAATAATAATAATAATAATAATAATAATAATAATAAGAGTAATATTATTATTATATTATTATTATTATTTTTTTTTTTTTTTTTGCTCTATCACAGTCCTCCAATTCGACTGGGTGGTATTTATATTGTAAGGTTCCGGGTTGCATCCTGCCTCCTTAGGAGTCCATTACTTTCTTACTATGTGCGCCGTTTCTAGGACTCACACACTTCTGCATGAGTCCTGGAGCCTACTTCAGCGTCTAGTTTTTTTCTAGATTCCTTTTCAGGGATCTTGGGATCGTGCCTAGTGTTCCGATGATTATGGGTACAATTTCCACTGGCATATCCCATATCCTTCTTATTTTTATTTTCAGATCTTGATACTTATCCATTTTTTTCCCTCTCTTTCTCTTCAACTCTGGTGTCCCATGGTATTGCAACATCAATGAGTGATACTTTCTTCTTGATTTTGTCAATCAACGTCACGTCTGGTCTATTTGCACGTATCACCCTATCTGTTCTGATACCATAGTCCCAGAGGATCTTTGCCTGATCGTTTTCTATCACTCCCTCAGGTTGGTGCTCGTACCACTTATTACTGCAAGGTAGCTGATGTTTTCTTGCACAGGCTCCAGTGGAGGGCTTTTGCCACTGAATCATGCCTCTTTTTGTACTGGTTCTGTGCAAGTGCCGGACATTCGCTTGCTATGCGGTTTATGGTTTCATTTTTTCGAATTGCACTTCCTACATATTGGAGAGAGTTATGTCCGTCTATCGTTCTTTGAACATATCTGGTTCTTAGGTTAGGGGCCTGAGGGCTTGTGCTGCTGTTGTGATGTTATCATTCCTTCAGTTTCCTTCTTTAGCTCTCCCCTCTGTAGCCATTGCCACGTGTCCATCGCTGCTAGTTTCTTTAGTCTGTCTCGTGTATTGTCCGTGCATTGGTTTGTTGTGCCAGTGCCTCTGTTCTGTTTGTCATTCTCCTGTCTCTGTTTATTTCTAGGTCTTCGTCTACTTTTATTAGTCCTTCTTCCCATGCACTCTTTAGCCACTCGTCTTCACTGGTTTTCAGATGTTGCCCAGTGCTCTGTTCTCGATGTTGACGCAGTCCTCTATACTTAGTAGTCCTCATTATTTTATTATTATTTTATTATTATTATTAATTATTATTATTATTATTAACAGTAATAATAATAATAATGAAAACAGAGTATGCCGGCTTTTCAAAACTAATTCAGTTATTGGCCACCCTATGGAAACTACGTGTTTTGAATAACTATTTTGACATGAAAATCAGAACTGCTTTCTTTACGTCATTCAGTAATAATGCGCCTAGCCATTGATAAAACACTGTATTGAAATTTACTCCACCTTCTCATTACTCTACGACCTCAAGAGCAGTTACTCAGTTGAACAAGTCCTATAGTTCCTGAATAATAAGGAGTACTGAATTAACAATCCTCCTTAGTGACTGTCCTCTCTTCCAAAATATTTAACACCCCCAATTATCTCTTTCCTTTAACATTGCTCAAATTAATTGGCTTACTTTAATTCATTTATATCGTGGTTCATCTATATTTTGGAGGGATATCAGTGTATTACTTCTGCATTTTGTCTTTTAACACACCAGTGCAGAGTAACTGTAGATGGCGGTCAAATTAAGCGTTTTACATGTAAAACATTGTAATGAACAACATTTTGCGATTTTTATTTCTTTGTAAAGGGCATTAGAGGATCCTGAATGGACTGTGAAAAGAGCTTTTTCAACAGCTTATAATTTTCTGGTCAGCGAACGTTAATAGAATTGAATAAGTCATAAGTCTTTCACTACTGGAAAATCAGATTAACATTTCATATATATAGAATATTAATTTTGTCTTATAACATTAGTTACTACCCATTTTTTTTTGTATGGTATTCACTTCCATTTGCCCAATCAATAGCTATGGGTATTTTGTATTCATGACTGCCTTTGACTGACACACATACATAATATATATATATAGGAGATATATATAGATATATATATATATAGATAGATATATATATATATATATATGATATAAATATATATATATATATATATATATATATATATATATATATATATATATATACATACATACATACATACATACAATAATTATATATATAATAATATATATATATATATATATATATATATATATATATATATATGTATATATATATATATATATATATATATATATATATATATATATATATATATATATATAATAATAATATAATACATATATATATATAATATAATACTAATAATATATATATATATATATATATATATATATATATATATATATATATATATATATATATATATATATATATATTACTAGAGTTGCATATTTTTTAATGCAGGCCAAAGTTTTCGTTACGTGTTTTTCATTATGGCATAGCTTAACTCACTGCTACGCGTTGTTGAACTAGTTTCATATGCGTGACATTTTGACTTTGCGTCAGTTGATAAGAATATTGATGAAAGGGGAAATTTGATTATAGAGAACTTGATGAACTGAAACAAAAGCTATTTTTTTTAATACAAAATAAAGCATCGCTCTTTTGGAGATGTTCATCTAGTTATTTTTTCCATATATTGGGCAGAAGTGGTTCAGTGGTTATCTATACCTGACCGCTACCCCGTCCATCCCACCACAGACGCAAAAAATTGTCAAGCAAAGTAATTGTTTATTTCCCACTTTACAATCTTTCTCTCCTATGCACTCTTTTATTAAGTTTCTGTTGATACGACTTCACGTTCACGCGTTTTTTACACCTCTTGTAATGCTTATAACTTGCGTTTGAGATTCTTTTAATTTAGTTATACACACATATAGTGAATATCGTATTGGTTATAACTCCTTCAATTCTATAATACAGCCTTCATGCAATACTGGAAGTTTTTTTTTTTTCTCTCTCTCTCTCTCTCTCTCTCTCTCTCTCTCTCCTCTCTCTCTCTCTCCTCTGTCAGTGTCAGTCCATATATTCTCTAATTACATCTTACAAGTTGGTACTGCATGAGTGATGGTGGAATACTTGCAATTCCATGCTAACTATTGGTGGTTTTTGTGTTTGCTTGTGGAATGGGTGACCTTCAGTTAGGTCTTATAATAAAAGCTTCTTTACTTCGACAACCACCAATAAACCTTACCGCAATGGGGCTCTTTGTAATTCATTAACCAGAGATCAATATATATTGGTCTAGACTCGGGGAAGAACGTCTCTACTGATCGTATAAATTAGCTGAAGAATAGTGAATGTGGAAATGTTTTACTCGGTATACGAGCAAACACTACGGAAATAGAAATTCTGAAGGGTAAAATTCTCCATAATACAACGACCATTTTCAATATCTCGATTTTTCTATCTTTTCCTTTTAATTTACAATCTTTTTCTTTAACAGTGATCGGACCTTCAATTAAGGAGACATTCTACACAGCTCCCTTTTATTTAATTATTTCTCTTTTGTCATCTGTCTAAATAGTCCAAGAACCGGATCCTGGTTTTCAGATATCAGCACTGTGACCGTTATTATTTTCTCGTAAGGGAATTATAGATATATATATATATATATATATATATATATATATATATATATATATATATATATATATATATATAATCAACTTCAGAGAAGTGAAATAATGCCATAAATGACAGGGGGTTGGGCTTAGGAAGCTCTTTAATTTTGCTATTACGACACAAAGTAATATTTTTTTATAGCTTTAGGAAATTCGTTAGTACGTACTTAGGTAAAATCTTGTGAACAAATAATGGTAGGCAGCAAGCACAAACTTCTTTTTCGTATAAACATGACGTTTGAAAAAACAAAAATGTTAAAGATTATGGTCCTAGTTAATTTTAACACCCAAGTCAATACTATATTGATCATTATTATTACAAGGATATATATATATATATATATATATATATATATATATATATATATATATATATATATATATATATATCTATATACATATATATATATATATATATATATATATATATATAGATATAGATATATATATATATATATATATATATATATATATATATATATATATATAATATATATATATATATATATATATATATATATACAGTCAAAGGCAGTTATGAATACAAAATGCACATAGCTATCGATTGGGCAAATGGAAGTGATTACCATACAAAAAAGATGGGTAGTAACTAATGTTATAAGACAAAATTAATATTTTATATATAGGAAATGTTAATCTGATTTAACAGTAGTGAAAGGCTTATGACTTATTCAATTCTATTAACGTTCGCTGACCAGGAAATTTTAAGCTGTTGAAAAGGCTCTTTTCACAGTCCATTCAGGATCCTCTATTGCCCTTTACAAAGAAATAAATCGAAAATGTTGTTCATTACAATGTTTTACATGTAAAACGCTTAATTTGACCACCATCTACAGTTACTCTGCACTGGTGTGTTAAAAGACAAAATGCAGAAGTAATACACTGTTATCCCTCCAAAATATAGATGAACTACGATATAATTGAATTAAAGTAAGCCAGTTAATTTGAGCAATGTTAAAGGAAAGAAATAATTGGGGTGTTAAATATTTTGGAAGAAAGGAAAGTCACTAAGGATTGTTAATTCAGTACTCCTTATTATCCAGGAACTATAGGACTTGTTCAACTGAGTAACTGCTCTTGAGGTCTTTGAGTAATGAGAAGCTGGAGGAATTTTCAATACAGTGTTTTATCAATGGCTAGGCGCATAATTATGACTGACGTAAAGAATGCAGTCTGATTTTCATGTCAAAATAGTTATTCAAAACACGTAGTTTCCATAGGGTGGCCAATAACTGAATTAGTTTTGAAAAGCCGGCATACTCTGTTTTCATTATTATTATTATTATTACTGTTAATAATAATAATAATAATAATAATAATAATAATAATAATAATAATAATAATAATAATAATGAGGACTACTAAGTATAGAGGACTGCGTCAACATCTAGAACAGAGCACTGGGGCAATATCTGAAAACCAGTGAAGACGAGTGGCTAAAGAGTGCATGGGAAGAAGGACTAATAAAAGTAGACGAAGACCAAGAAATATACAGAGACAGGAGAATGACAAACAGAACAGAGGACTGGCACAACAAACCAATGCACGGACAATACACGAGACAGACTAAAGAACTAGCCAACGATGACACGTGGCAATGGCTACAGAGGGGAGAGCTAAAGAAGGAAACTGAAGGAATGATAACAGCGGCACAAGATCAGGCCCTAAGAACCAGATATGTTCAAAGAACGATAGACGGACATAACATCTCTCCAATATGTAGGAAGTGCAATTCGAAAAATGAAACCATAAACCGCATAGCAAGCGAATGTCCGGCACTTGCACAGAACCAGTACAAAAAGAGGCATGATTCAGTGGCAAAAGCCATCCACTGGAGCCTGTGCAAGAATCATCAGCTACCTTGCATCACCAACCTTAAGGAGTGATAGAAAACGATCAGGCAAAGATCCTCTGGGACTATGGAACAGAACATATAGGGTGATACGTGCTAATAGACCAGACGTGACGTGAATTGACAAAATCAAGAAGATAGTATCACTCATTGATGTTGCAATACATGGACACCAGAGTTGAAGAGAAACGAGAGGAAAAAAATGGATAAGTATCAAGATCTGAAAATAAAAATAAGAAGGATATGGGATATGCCAGTGGAAACTGTACCCATAATCATAGGAACACTAGGCACGATCCCAAGATCCCTGAAAAGGAATCTAGAAAAAAACTAGACTAGACGTTAAGTAGCTCCAGGACTCATGCAGAAGAGTGTGATCCTAGAAACGGTGCACATAGTAAGAAATGTAATGGACTCCTAAGGAGGCAGGATGCAACCCGGAACCCCACAATAAAAATACCACCCAGTCGAATTGGAGGACTGTGATATAGCCAGCAAAAAAAAAAAAAAAAATAAAATAATAATAATAATAATAATAATAATTATTATTATTATTATTATTATTATTATTATTATTATTATTATTATCATTATTATTATTATTATTATTATTTTATTCCTGCAAAAAAATAACGTCGTTGCCCGAAATATTTTAAGGATGGAACTTAATGATTAGAATCATTCTAAACCTGGTTCACTTGTAAGTAGGATTAAAATTTCCCATATTTCTGCTGTCTGAGTATTTCTTTTCTCTAATGTAACTTTACACGGCGCAACTATTTTTCAAGACTTGAAAATAATTTTATAAATATTTTGCCTTTTGTAAGTTAAGACTAAAAGGTAATTTAAGTCATTTATAGCAGAAAGCAAAAATAGTTTATATGCCCACCAAATTCCTACCATCAAGGATAGGTGCATCCCTTGACGCTGGCCTGATCTCGAAATACCCGGCTCTAAAACCTCCCTAACAATACATTTGAGACATATCGTGTTCCCCGAGTATTCAGATGACCATGTGTCAGTCATGATCACACCCATCGCTAATGGCAGAGGTTGACTCAATCACGGTCTAGGTATATATATACCTAGACCGTGGACTTGAAGGTTCTCCCTTTCCCTACTCGTATCAAATGTTGAGGTACACTTGGTAGTCTCATTCTCCTCGTTCTTTTAAATTAGTGCTAAGTTATAATACTATTCACATCATTCTGAAAGCATACACGTTGCAAAAATAAATCAACAAAAAAGTATGAAAACCTAAAGCTAAGAAGAACAGCTCTTTGCTTTACTAAAATCTGGGGTGTTTTGTATCTCCCCCATCTATTCCGCAGTTTAAAAGAGAGTGGAGGTTAAAATAGAGAGAGAGAGAGAGAGAGAGAGAGAGAGAGAGAGAGAGAGAGAGAGAGAGAGATTGCTTAATTGAATGATTAAACTGGGTTCGTAACAGTATGGATCACTGCAGAGCTACGAGTACGAGAGGGGAAGAATTTCCAATCTTTCTTTTTCTCACTCTCAAGAGTACGTAGTCCTGAGTAGATGGAATGGTAGAAGAGACTTTTTAGTCTTGGCAAGCAACTTTTTTAGGAGGAGGAGACACTGAAATTAAACCAGTGGGTAGGAGGGACTCTTTACCCTCAGTAGGCAACCCTTCTAAGAGAATGTTGCTTTTTTAATTCAAACCTTGTTCTCCAACCTCGGACTGTGCCATAGCCATTGTACCGTGGCCTTTTATAGCCTTGGGTCTGGGCTCTCTAGCCTGAGGATACAATCATGCATTTATCTTCTTTTTTCGTCCACGTTCCTGATTTCTCTAAAAGTGTGTAGGACAGGCTGATGAGAAAGCAAAAATTGCTTGTTGGATAATCAGTAAAGTGCCTTCGTCTTTACCTAATATTTTCATACTGAGTGTTTTATTTCGAAATCCATCCTGACTCTCCTCCCCTAGTGATTGTGGCAAGCTGGCGGATTTCTTTAGCCTCACAAAGTGTGCCGTCACCACCTTGTCGACCAGTTGCTTCCGGCAAGTTTTCCAGTGACATAGTCACGCGTACTTATACTTTCAACAGATTTTTTGTAAATAAAGTAAATACTAATGTTGTTATTGGTATTGCCGTTAATTCTTACGCTGATTTTTACTAGGTTACTGATGTTCTGAGTCTATTTTATTAGTTTTGATACTGATTTTACGTTGCTAATTTTAAATCTTTCGTAGACATTGAGCTGAACCCTGGAGCTGTTACTCATCACAAATTGCAAAGTACTTTACTCCAATATTCGGAGCTTAAGGTCCATTTTCTTGATTTCCAGAGCTGTGGTCGTAATTGCGATTTTATTTGTCTATCTGAGACGATTTTAAGTAATAACAGGTCAAAGTTTAGGATTTTAAAGTACTAGGTCAAAGGTTGGGATTTTAGTCTTCGGGTTTGATGACCCTGACTTTCTTTATTGTCGGCACATCCCACATGCACAAGGAATGGCTGTATACACTAAGTCTGGACGACCTATTTACCGCCAGAAAAATTTCGAGTGTAGTTGCCATGGAGTTCTTTGTTTTTAAATTTTCAGTAAGTTCTGCAATGTTTACGTATTTGCTGTTTATGGTAATCCAAATATCAACGATTATATGACTGTCTTTTGGAAAGGATTACCACGGCTCAGTCACGGGATTCAAAAGCTTCATTCAATATGTGTGGAGATTATAATGCAAAGCAAGTAAGTAGTTAAATTCAAATTCCGCAGATCAACATGGCCGGTCTCTTCCTGAGTTCTGTGTATCCTCCGATTTTGTCCAGCTAATTTAGGAACTCACACACATTTATGGTAATAGATTACACCTCATATTCACAGATATTACAGTTATTGCGAAGCCCTGAAACAAAACATATCGGCATTATAACGTGCTAACAATTCACAGTTTTGCAACCTAACAGTTTCCCAATGACGACTAAGAATGAATTAAATATCTGCCCTCCAAGCTGACCTAGAAAGCAATAGCTGAGAGGAAGCAGAAAAAAATAAAATTAGAAATGTTAGTGATGAAAATATCCTGAAGAGAAATATATTTAGTAAGAACAGTTGAATAGAATAGAGTTGCCAAGGATTAATGTCGACGTACGACATAACTAATTAGGTTAGATACTGATGTTGAATAATTAGGCTGACGATTAGTTGAAAGTAGTGACTTGTAAGCCAATAGATTAGCAATAATAATAGTGGAATTTGGACGAAATATATTTCATTATATTTCTTCATTATTCATCTTATTTAAACCAAAGACAACTGACAGATATACTAATTGCCAACTGCTCAACATTTTATGCTCCAGCGAAAGCTTAACGTTACTCGTACCAATCTCTGTTTTCAAAGCAGAAACCAACAATCTCCCACTGTCACATTTAAGAAACATTGGTGGGTTTGGGGCGGGGGTCAGGGGGGCCGGGGAGAGAATACAGGGAAATTCGCCTATATAAAGTATTACTCATGACATCGGTTAAGAATTACGAGAGAGAGAGAGAGAGAGAGAGAGAGAGAGAGAGAGAGAGAGAGAGAGAGAGAGAGAGTATGGACTCTGATATGAGGAGCCTGTGCCAACAACATAGGTTAACTTTATAGCTTTAAAGATAATTTTAGTTCATTGTACGAGAAGTGAGATGTATTTTAGTAAGAATATTGTTTCAGCACTTGGGCTATGTCCTTAAATTGTATACATTCATTAACCTCATCCGAAAAGAGAGAATGGAACCTCCTTGAATAACCTAGAAAGGGAAAAGAGAAAAAATTAATGGTAAAGTAAGTGTTTGCAAAAGTTGCAATCTAAAATCAACTCACCCTTTCGACCATGACTAATATAAATTTGGAAAGGTTGCAAGTCTAATTGGAAAAGAAATTCATTTTGAGAATTATTATCTGTGACGTTCAAGCTGCAATGAAAATGACCAAATTTCTTCTCTGAAAAAATTGTTGACTTTGAAAGCACCTTCGTGTGCGTCTGGGGGGAATGTAGTTCTTCATATTCCTGATCATGTTTACAGATAATTATGTAAAATTCTGAGACAGACGGTAATTATATAAGATACTGACACAGACAGACAAGATGTTGCCTTTAGAAAAATGACGCTTAGCTTTGTGAAGTAATTAGGTCACAGTATGACGAGTTATGGTACTCTCCAGTAATTCAAAGAATAAAGTAGTGAACGTTTTGTGGTTATGCTGAAATGTAATTACTTACCGATATAATGTCATAGTCATAGCTCTTTAGCCCTAAAGCTTTCTACTAAGTTATCTCAAGAGATTACATATTAGAACATTTCAACATTCTAAAATCAAGAAGGGTATGACGCCTACTAATAGGTGACCACAGTGATTTTTCGCCTTTGAATTTTCACAACATAAACGTATTTCGGAAAATGCACGAATGAAATCCTTTGAAACGGATGGTAAATTCAATGAAATAGTTCATAAAAACCCGGGTAAAAGTCTGTTATTGTAGAATATAGTTCATGTTGGGGTCCTGTACTTATTTTGCATTCTGTGATTGTATAAATAATGAATGTGAAATGCGCAACACGTGGTTTATTTGAAAGATTCAGCACTTTGATTTGGTGGCTGATCTGCATGTCTGAATATGATTTATTGTGACTGAGAGCACTGAACTCGTTGTTGCGGTAAAGCCTTCTTATTATTATATACCAGACAATTAATTTGAGTTTTGCTTCGTGGAGATTTTATCTCTGACTTGAGTTGTTCTTTGAAAAGAAAATGTTTTGGGATAGCTTTGGAAATTTTAAGAAAGCTTCTGAGGTATTTTGAACAGGCGTCTGAAGAAAGTTTGGGCGTCACCAGGCCTACATACTTTGATATTAACTGGTAGTTCTCATGAGACTTTAATAACCTTAACCTCAGAGTGGTTTATCACCAAATATTTTACATTAATATAATTACTTTAATAATGTGAATAAAAGATTGGCAGACTTAATCTTTATTACCAATTAATTATGGAGCAGAATAGATATAATCAGCCCTAGGCAGAATTTGCAATGTAGGGCATTCAACACCAACAGAAATAATCGAAAACAAAGACTGTCGACAGACTGTCCAGCATGTTAAAATGTTAATGTACCCCTTCCAAACTGAAGAATGACCTCCCCAAATATAAAATCTGATAATGAGAAATGTAAACTTGAACGAAAATGACTTCCAAATATATCCCCAAATCAAAATGTGAAAATGTAAACTGGAAAAGAAAATGAACTTCCATAATATCCCCAATCATATGAAAATGTAAATAATAATCACCCCATCATGTGAAAATGTAAACTGAAGAGAAACTTCCATAATATCCCCAATCATGTGAAAATGTAAACTGAAAGCAAATACCCCTCCCCATATAAAATCGCCCCAATCCCCATATGAAAGTAAACTGAAGAAATGAACTTCCATAATATCCCCAATCATGTGAAATGTAACTGAAAGAAATGAACTTCCATAATATCTCATCAATATTGAAAATGTAAAGAACTGATGAATGAAAACTGAAATGAATTATTAATCATAAAATAAAATGTAAACTGAGAAATGAAACTTCCATAAGATCCCAATCATGTGAAATGTAACTGAAGAAATGAAACTTCAATAATATTCCCCAATCTGTGAAATGTAAACTGAAGAAAGAACTTCCTAATATCCCCAATCATTGAAAATGCAAACTGAAGAAATGAACTTCATAAAATATCCCCAAAATCATGTGAAAATGTAAAAGCTGGAAAGAAATGACTTCCATAATATCCCAATCATGTTGAACAAAATGTAAACTGAAGAAAATAAATGAACTTCCATAATATCCCAATCATGTCGAAAATGTAAACTGAAGAAATGAACTTCCATAATATCCCCAATCATGTGAAAATGTAAACTGAAGAAATGAACTTCCATAATATCCCCAATCATAGTGTTAAAACTGAAGAAATTAACTTCCATAATATCCCCAAAATCATGTGAAAAAATGTAAACTGAAAGAAATGAACTTCCATAATATCCCCAATCATGTGAAAATGTAAAACTGAGAAAGAAATGAACTTCCATAATATCCCCCAATCATGTGAAAATGTAAACTGAAGAAATGAACTTCCTAATTATCCCCAACAATGGATGTAAACCCCTGAAAGAAAATGAACTCCATAAATATCCCCATCAGGTGAAAATGTAAACTGAAGAAATGAACTTCCATAATATCCCCAATCATGTGAAAATGTAAACTGAAGAAATGAACTTCCATAATATCCCCAATCATGTGAAAATGTAAACTGAGAAATGAACTTCCATAATATCCCCAATCATGTGAAAATGTAAACTTTAAATGAAATGAACTTCCATAATAATCCCCAATTCAAATGTGAAAATGTAAACCTGATAAATGAACTTCCATAATTCAATCATTTGAAAATGTAAACTGAAGAAATGAACTTCCAAATATCCCCCAATCATGTGAAAATGTAAACTGAAGAAACGTACTTAACCATAACATATCCCCAATCATGTGAAAATGTAAACTGAAGAAACGTACTTCCAAATAATCCCCAATCATATGAAATGTAAACTGAAGAAACGAACTTCCATAATATCCCCAATCATGTGAAAATGTAAACTGAAGAAACGACTTACCATAATATCCCAATCATGTGAACCAAAATGGTAAACTGAACGAAATGAACTTCCATAATATCCCCAATCATATGAAAATGTAAACTGAAGAAATGAACTTCCATAATATCCCCAATCATGTGAAAATGTAAACTGAAGAAATGAACTTCCATAATATCCCCAATCATGTGAAATGTAAACTGAAGAAATGAACTTCCATAATATCCCCAATCATATGAAAATGTAAACTGAAGAAATGAACTTCCATAATATCCCCCAATCATGTGAAAATGTAACTGAAGAAATGAACTTCCTAAGGATCCCCCAATCATACTGATGTAACTGAAGAACTGAACTTCCATAATATCCCCAATCATGTGAAAATGTAAACTTGAAGAAATGAACTTCCACATAATATCCCCAAAATCATGTGAAAATGTAAACTGAAGAAATGAACTTCCATAATATCCCCAATCACATGAAAATGTAAACTGAAGAATGAACTTCCATAATATCCCCAATCATGTGAAAATGTAAACTGAAGAAATGAACTTCCATAATATCCCCAATCATGTGCCAAATGTAAACTGAAGAAATGAACTTCCTTAATATCCCCAATCATATGAAAATGTAAACTGAAGAAATGAACTTCCATAATATCCCCAATCATGTGAAAATGTAAACTGAAGAAATGAACTTCCATAAATACCCCAATCATGTGAAAATGTAAACGAAGAAATGAACTTCCTATATACCCCAATCATATGAAAATGTAAACTGAAGAATGACTTCCATAATATCCCCAATCATGTGAAAATGTAAACTGAAGAAACGTACTTCCATAATATCCCCAATCATATGAAAAATGTAAACTGAGAAATGAACTTCCATAATATCCCCAATCATATGAAAATGTAAACTGAAGAAAGAATTTCCATAAATATCCCAAATCCATGTGAAATGTAAACTGAAGAAACGTACTTCCATAATATCTTGACATCACAAGAGGGCAACAAACATGTGGGAGAAGCGAGAGGATCATAACGGTTGTCATTTTTCCAGTATCTGGGGAGGCCGTGTTTGAGGCATCT
>NC_087201.1:65165092-65185092 GCF_015104395.2 Macrobrachium nipponense
AATGTGGGGCAATCACTTCAGCACTATTCTGAATTGCATAAACGATCAAGACTCCCGAGTAGATAAACTCCATGCTGATAACATTCAATTTCATTTCACAGATCGCATTGCGCCTGGTAACATCAGCGATGGCATAAACAACCTACTTACTAATTAATCGGTCTTCCTGCATAAGTTTTCAAATTCTGCCAGCCGATCATTGACATTTTGCTAGCTGCCCTATTCAATGCGTGCATAATTCACCAGTTTCTTCCAGACTCCCTACTCCTAGTTCACTTAATACCATTAATAAAAAACAAGCTAAAGGATGCAGCTGACCCTGGCAATTACCGGTTCTTCTGATGAGACGTTTCCCCTTCCTACACACCACTGATAACCAGTTCGGATCTAATCCTATGTTTTGTTGATGAGAAAAGCATTTGACAGAGTAAACTCTCATCCTGAAGCTGCATGTCTGGGTGTTTGAGAGATTTCCATTTCACCCCTTTCTGGATGACAGGTTTCTGGGAGTGCAAAACTGGCCAAATATTCAACCACCTAACTCTGCTGTAGAAAGTTTGTGTGCCCGGCTTACGTCACGATACAGACCCGTTATCCAGAAAGTGGTTGGATGGAATTCAGCTTTATGCCTGGAGACATCCATGAATTTATATGAGTGACTATACACCTCATTTTTCAATTGGCGGCTCCCTTAACGGGCTTCGGCATTCTCTTTCCATATCCGCTTAATACGTACACAGATACCCTGGATGTAAAACTGAACTCACGCCCAATCGGATGTACTGTCAACGAAGCTAAAATAAACAACCTTTGTTACGCCGACGGTATGGTTCTGATTTCCCCATCAGTACAAGGCCTCCAACGACTCGCCGACACTTGCCGCCAATATGCAGAGGAATTTGACATCCTATAGATAGATAGATAGATAGATATTTTATTGACCATTCTCCACAGAAACATCAAATACAATATTATAAAATTACACAACGGTCCAAATACATAAACTCATTTCACAAGTTACATTTCCTAAAAAGGAAAAGAAAATTAAAAAGAACTGTATTCAAAACAAATGGCAACAATAATTAATATAAATTTTTTAAATAACACAAAAGAGATCATATCGAGAGCTGTTTAGAATATCCAATTCTATATCACATAGCAACAATAATATACAATAGACTAATAAACATCACACATTCAGATTAGACTGGAAATGCGTTAAAATTGTAACACAAAATGAAGTCAGCTGGGCGAGGCACAATGAGAGAGTTTGCATCTTATTATTTGAAAACCTTCAAATAATAACCAAGAGACCCAGTGTATGTCGCTAGTCCCAAGATCACTTAAGCATATTGCAGAACCATGAATTTCCTGGGAAATCATTAGCTGAAATTTCGTGCATGTATTGCCGTATTTGGGTCACATTACCACAGACGACTTAAAAGATACGACAGACATAGAACAGAGGCGTCGTAAACTTTTACTGCCATAGTGTATATAGAGATTCCCTTTGGACGAATACCCAGAGACCATGAGACGTTTCACTGTCGTTCACAATGACATTTTCAGATGCCTGTCAAGCGCTTCTCACTACCACTCCACCACACAGATGTCCACAGAAATCCACCTAGAAAGTTTAAAAATCATTATAAGGTGAACAATGTCCAGTCTGATCACCCGGTAGAGAAACAGCAGCAATTCGCTCATACAAAGCCTCCTAAGCAGTAGGGGAAGAAGATCGAAATTGTGGGAAAGATGGGAAAATGAGGCGCTTGTTCCCTAAATGACTTAATCTCTGTTTGCAAAGTGTCATCCGCAAATCTGCCATTATTACTGTATTTCTATTATTGTTATAACTGGTATTTTCCTTTTTCATTATTACTGTGATTATTATCAGTATAGTTTTGCTACATTCAGTTTTCGTATCTAGCTTTCTGCACCTGACTACTGTAAACACCTAAGGTCTCTAGCTGGAATTTGAGTATATGCAATCTGTTCACTAATTGTCATAATTTTTAATGTTTATATAACCTTTTCTCAATATTATTACTGTTATTACCATTATTATGAATACTATCTTCTATACTTCTTCAGCAGCTTTGTGGATATTGCTGCTTTATCATTTTTTATCATGTTATCTCAGGCATCTGGATTTTGTATGTTATTGTCTATACTTTGCATATTCCATGTATTATTATCATAAATATTGTTCCTCGTTGGACGAGTGGTTTACGTACTCGCCTACCGATTCGGTAGGCCCGAGTTGGATTCCCCGCTCTGCGAACGTGGAATCATATAAATTTTTTTCCTGGTGATTTGAAACGAAAATCTTGATATAATGTGGTTCGGATCCCACAACAAGCTGTAGGTCCCGTTGCTAGGTAGCCAGTTGGTTCCTAGCCACGTAAAAGTATCTAATCCTTCGGACCAGCCCTAGGAGAGCTGTTACTCAGCTCAGTGGTCTGGTTAAACTAAGATACACTGAAACTTATTATTTATTATTATTATTATTGTAACTGTCAGTTATGATCTAGGAGAAAAGAGACACTAGGAAACTGTTTCGAAGCTTCAGACCTCCAACACCCCTCCCCTCTTTCCCTTAACCCCATCCCGGCACCGCGGAGTATTTCGGTAAGCGATCCAGTGACGGCACCACATAGCGTCTTCAAGGGAACTAATGGAGGAAACCTGAAGTGCTGGGGTTACCCGTGAAACAGAGTAATGCCTGCAATTAGTTAGTCGATCCAACAACAGCGTATAGCATAATTTCTTTATTTAGTTTAAATATCGTTCCTATCCCTTTAAGAGCTCTTCCTTGCGCTTTAGAATGGTCTTCTCGCGATTCCTTATTATTATTATTATTTTGGAAGGAGACCCTCTTTTAAACAAATTCTGTAGAATAAAATGGCAGACTTCAACGAATTAATCTTATATATTATCTTTTCTATTTTTCTTTTTCGCTTTTCTGGCTCAGCGATACTTCGCAATAATTGGACAATATTCCCCATATGAATATCTCTGAGACAGAAAAGCGATTAATAAGAAATTAGGAAATAGAATATATAAGACCAATTCACTGAATTCTGCTGTTATTATTATTATTATTATTTTTTATCTTTTTTTTTTTTTGCTCTATCACAGTCCTCTAATTCGAATGGGTGGCATTTATAGTGTGGGGTTCCGGGTTGCATCCTGCCTCCTTAGGAGTCCATCACTTTTCTTACTATGTGCGCCGTTTCTAGGATCACACTCTTTTGCATGAGTCCTGGAGCTACTTCAGCGTCTAGTTTTTCCAGATTCCTTTTCAGGGATCTTGGGATCGTGCCTATTGTTCCTATGATTACGGGTACAATTTCCACTGGCATATCCTTCTTATTTCTATTTTCAGGTCTTGATACTTATCCATTTTTTCTCTTTCTTTCTCTTCAACTCTGGTGTCCCATGGTATTGCGACATCAGTGAGTGATACTTTCTTCTTGATTTTGTCAATCAACGTCACGTCTGGTCTATTTGCACGTATCACCCTATCTGTTCTGATACCATAGTCCCAGAGGATCTTTGCCTGATCGTTTTCTATCACTCCTTCAGGTTGGTGTTCGTATCACTTATTACTGCATATGTTCTTTCCTGATCGTGTCCTTCATCTCTTGATGTTTTATATCCCCTCCTTCCATTATTCCCAGGTATTTGTATCCCGTCTCATCTATGTGTTTGATGTTGTTCCCATCTGGTAGCTTTATCCCTTCAGTCCTTGTTGCTTTGCCCTTTTGTATGCTGACTAAGGCACATTTTTCTATTCCAAACTCCATCCTGATGTCCCCAGATACAATCCTTACAGTCTGGATTAGGGTATCTATTTCCTTGATGCTCTTATCATACAGCTTGATGTCGTCCATGAACATCAGATAGTTAATTCTGTTGCCTCTTTTCTTGAGTTGGTACCCGGCATCCATCTTCTGCAGTACATTTGTCATGGGAATCATGACTACTATGAAGAGGTGTGGGGACAGTGAGTCGCCCTGGAAGATCCCTCTCCTGATATTAATCTCTGCTAGTCTTATTCCAGAGCTTGTAAGCATTGTATTCCAGTTGCGCATTGTATTTTTGAGGAAGCTGATGGTGTTTTCCTCTGCCCCATATATTTTCAGGCATTCTATTAGCCATGTGTGTGGTACCATGTCGAAGGCTTTCTTATAGTCTATCCATGCCATACTTAGGTTGGTTTTCCTTCTCTAACTGTTCTCCATTACCATTTTGTCTATCAGGAGCTGGTCTTTTGTGCCCCTACACTTCCTTCTACAGCCTTTCTGTTGGTGGGGGGTGGTGTTTGTAGGTAGTTGTATAGCCTTTCGCTGATGATACCTGTTAGTAACTTCCACATTATTGGTAGGCAGGTGATAGGCCTGTAGTTACTGGCTATATTTCCCTTACTCTTGTCTTTCTGGACTAAGGATATTCTTCCTGTGGTCATCCATTTGGGCGCATGGTGATTTGTGATACAATGCTGGAGTTGTTCTGCTATTCTTGGGTGTAGGGCCTTGAAGTTTTTGAGCCAGTATCCATGGACTTCATCGGCACCTGGGACTTTCCAGTTGGGCATTTTCTTTAGTTGATGTCTGACTGTGTATGTCGTGAATTCAGTGAATCTTTGTTTTATTCTCCCTGTTTCTTCAGTTCTTGACTTCCTGGAGCCATGTTGCATGTTTGTATTGCCTTTTGCTGATGATACCTGTTAGTAACTTCCACATTATTGGTAGGCAGGTGATAGGCCTGTAGTTACTGGCTATATTTCCCTTACTCTTGTCTTTCTGGACTAAGGATGTTCTCCCTGTGGTCATCCATTTGGGCGCATGGTGATTTGTGATACTATGCTGGAGTAGTTCTGCTATTCTTGGGTGTAGGACCTTGAAGTTTTTGAGCCAGTATCCATGGACTTCATCGGGACCTGGGGCTTTCCAGTAGGGCATTTTCTTTAGTTGATGTCTGACTGTGTATGTCGTGATGTCAGTGAATCTTTGTTTTATTCTCCCGGTTTCTTCATACTTGACTTCCTGGAGCCATGTTGCATGTTTGTTGCGTGATACCGGATTGCTCCAGATGTTTTCCCAGAGTCTCTTACTTGGTTCGGCTTCAGGGATTTCTTGGTGATTGTCTTCCCCTCTTAGTTGGCTGTATAGTCTTTTCTGGTTGGTTCCGAATAGTTTGTTCTGTTGGTATCCCTTATTCCTGTTCACGTACCGTTGGATCTTATGTGCTTTGGCCTTAAGCCTCTGTTTTACATCTTCTATTGTGTTGTTTAGTCCTCTCTCCTGTACTTTGTATTTCTCGTTCAGTTCCTCCCTTGTTTTCTTGCTTCTTAGCTTTTTTTCTGCCATCTCTTTCAGTTTACTCAAGTCAGATCTCATCACCATGATTTGCTTTTCCAGGCGCCTTTTCCAAGGCGGTTGCTGTTTTGGTTTCTGTTTGGTTGGTTGTGCTGGTGGTGTTGGTGTTCGTATCCCCATCAGTTCTGCTACTAATCTTGCTCCTGCATATGTCAAGTTATTTGTTTCTGTGATATTGGCGGTGTGTATTAGTCTCATTATTTCATTGACCTCACTTGTTTTCTCCCCTAATTTTTTGGTGTTGTAGGCTTTCATGGAGGGGATCTTTGTTCTCTCTGTATCTGGTTTCATCCATTGTCTGATCGTTTCTACCCATTCCGTCCTGTCTGTTACTTCGTACGTCGTTGTTTGACACCTCATCATCCCTGTTGTCTTCTGTGGCATCGTCTCTCGGTTCGTCTTCTTGTAATTCGTTGCCGTGTGTCATTTCCGTTTCCAATTCCTCTCTTTCTGTTGGGGAGAGCCAATTCTTTTTCTTTATGTTCCTTACTTGGTCTGCCAGCCTCTGCTCTGTTTGGGGGTTGTTATTCCTCTCATTCCAGACGTTGAGCAACCTTCTTCTATATCCTCTCTCTGTCGGGTTGCTTCTGATGTAGCATCTCCATATTTCCTTATTTTCTTCCCGTGTCCATTACTTCCTCTGGTTTGCTTCTGTAGCTCCAGTCTCTGGTTGTTGGTTACTGTCGTTGTGGTGGTCAGTTGCTGGATGACGACCTCCAAGTAACTGACCCTCTTCCCCTTCAATTGCGCTGAATACCTGGTTGCCGGACGAAGCTCCTCTGTTGCCAGAGGTTCCATTTACGTCGTTATCGTTTAATCGTTCATTTCTTTCCATCATTGCTGAGTTTTGCTATTTAAGCCATAGCTGGACCCTACCCCATCAGGAATAGGTACTCATTTACACCTGAGTAGACTGAGGAAATTATGTTAAAGATCCTTTCCCAAGGAATCAACACCGAGGAGAGTGGTTACCCACCCAACGACTGACCAGCCCCAATATTGCTTCAACAGTCAATTGACGGCCTAACCCACTCTGCCACGGCGCCACATTATTATTATTATTATTATTATTATTATTATTATTATTATTATTATTATTATTATTATTTGGGAAAAACTCTCCATCAAGGGAGTTTATACAATGTTCTAAGGGGTCCACAATGAGAAAAATTTTAAAGTTCGTGTATAATTTATAAAGTGTTTATGAATTATACACGAACTCTTAACATTTTCATTATTGTGAACCCCTTAGAACATTAACATTGTTATATGAATGAATTAATATAATTAGAAAATATTTCCTTGACCAGAATATAAACATTGGCCTGCTATTAGCAAATATCAGCCCTGATGAGAAGAAAATAATAAGAAGAATTGAAAAGTCCATATATAAAATCAATTCTACTGATGCTGCCATCCTCTTTAACAAAACATATTACTATTACTATTACTATTAATATTAATATTACTATCATTCTGAAGATGAAACCTTTAAATTCAAGCTTCCACAAAATATGTTGTTCATTAGGAAGAAGGAAATACAGAAAGAAGAGATCCCACTTATTAAAAAAATTAATAAATTAACAAATATATAAACATTATTAAAATGTAAGGAGAATAATATTAAGGTAGTAATTTAATGCACCTTCGCTTTGACTTTTGAAGTTCTAATTACACTTCCTCTGGTGTGAGGAACCGTATGAGACAAATGTTTTCATCTCATCGTCATCGATAAGAATACCTCCTGGATGACAGAGTTTCCAAGATATTTTTGATTCAGGATAAAAAGTACAAACTGTCAGTAAGAGGATAAATTAGAGATAACTAAGATCAATACAGTAGTGCATTGAACTTCAAAGCCATAGAAGTAATTTATCGCACTGTTCTCATTTCGACGGTTTTCAGATTTTTTTAATTGATCACGAAACGTGTATTTTTTATTTCCTTTTCACCTCTAAAAACGCAAAATTACATTATGTTGGAATATCTTAACTGAATTTTAATTGGCATTGAAATAACAGAATGATTATGGAATAAAATTAAATGTTTCACATAATATTTTCTTGATCAGGCCAATGTAATTCGAAGGAAATATTGAAGTTGGAATTAAATAGATAATAGCTAATGCTCTTTCAATAAAAATAGACATTCTAATTTCAACAAACCATGTTAAGAGAAACCGAAAAAGTCAAACAAAATCATTTTTTTCGCTAATCCTGGTCTTTGGCCAATGCTCTTATATAAAAATACTCGCAGGCTTTGGTCAACTTTAAATCTGATTCATATTTCATGATGAAATATTGATAATTTTTTAGAGAAGTGGATTTCTGGTCTTGTCCAACAACATTCACATAAAAGCTTTGTTCGAACTTTTTGCTTTCCTTAGGAATAGAAACCAATTTGCCGTTCCTTTCAAATCTGTATGAAGCATTAGGAAATAAAGCATGGAAGTCATGGAAGAGGTCTTGGGACTGCGTTGTGGCTACTTATAGCAGCACACAGTTGTGCTTCAGATTTGGATAAATGGTTAAACGGTTCTTAAGGTTCTTGTTGGCCACTTATAGCAACACTCAGTTGTGATTCAGATACAGATAAACGGTTCTTAAGAGTGATGTAATTAGAGTCAAAACAAAAGGGTACTGCTATTTGAATGCGGTGCAGTTTCGTAACATTCTCTTACCACAGATTTTGCAACGTGAAGCAATAATATCTGAACGAACAATGATGCTTGAGAAATAATTCTTAACCAGTTGTATAGTAATGGTTTTGGAAGCAATTATTGATAAAGCGTTTTGAAAATTCCAAAGCGGACTGAAACACATGTTAACTTTATCATTCACTTCGAACTGTACATGATTGTGCTTGCATGGGGATTTTCCCTTCATCCTGCAGTTAGTGACTGCTTTTGTATTCAGTTTGGAATTACTACAAAATATTGGCAACGGTTAAAGAACCAGTAAGATAAGCATTTCATACCCATCAAAAACCAAGTTGTTCCTTAAAGATATGCAAATTTAATATAGCTTTAAGTAGTATTCTAACATTTTAAATTATTTTTTTCTTTTTTGTGTGTATAGAGAGCAAGTTACACACAAATCGTTTTATTTTATACGAACTACCGGGTAGATTTAATCTTTCGCACTTCAAACTCCAATCACTATCGTTTGAATTCTTCACTTATTTTGAATTTCAATGAAAAACTTGAACACACTCAATACCAATGGTAGGTGGGCGTTATTTTAACGTTCAGTAGACTATAACTAGTGTGACTGATCTTTCTAATGATGTCTTCCTGTAATATATTGAAAATAGACACGTGAAACAATCAGGGATCATTTGCCCAATTACTATTCCCTAAAAAAAAATAATAATAATAAAAAAAAATACATATTGCCTATGCTTATATACTTCATCACTAACGGTGGACTGACAGAGTTTGCATCTGGTGAGTACACGATATTATCCCGGCATGAGTAGAGTAAACGTTAGTCGGAAAAATTCTATATTCTCAAAAGCGTAATTGTAGGGCAGTTGTAAACGCTTGTTACGAGCTGATTGAAAGGGCAGCTGTAATTAAGGGAGATGGAAGTGGTATTCGATGCAGCTAAATGAACGAAATTGATTACTATCTATTTCTATTCTGTTGAATATATTTATTTGGCGCCATTTCTGAAACAGTCCAATAGAACTGCAGAAATTCTCGCATTCTCGTTGTTCAAAGTATTACAGAAAAATAGCCATAGCATATTTGGGAGATTTAGGAATTCAAATGGTTTTCTTCCACTCATGCTGCACACAAACTTACAAACACACACATGTGCGTGTGCACAAATGCGCACATATCTTATTTAAAAAAAAGCGAATGTTTCTTTGTATGTAAGTTTGTATGTTTGTGCGCTATAGATATCTGAACCACTTGGCTGATCTGGACAAAATTTGAGACGTGGCCATCATTTGACCCCCCTTAGACGATACGGTAGGTTTGAAACCCGTACTCTCGCCTACTTCCCATATCCCCATCCCCATCCCCATCCCGATGGCACCCAGTCTCATGTACTTCAGATCATTAAAATATATTGAAAATTCTTTTCAGTCACCATAGTAATACCTGGATACAAGGGACACACAGTACATTGACACATGGCTGAGAGGATAGTCACCTAAGTAATACCTGTCATAGGCCGTTAGCTAGATGGGGGTTCTTTGCAGGTCCCCATCACTGGATTTTATTGGTATTGTTGCATATCTTAGGTCATTATAAATGGGAAAAAATGTCCCCATCAAAAACAATCATTTGCACTACTTCGGATGGTATGATTAAATTTGACCGCCATTCCCTTCAATAAACAGTACTCATTATCCTCATCCAAATGTGTTTTTATTGAATTATGTAGAACAACTAAAAAGATTGTATCGGCTGAAGTTCATATAATCTTTATATACATACATTAAGTTTAAACATATCAACGTTCAAGAAAACATAATTAATGAAGTATTTACAGAATACTAACTTATTATAAATCCAAAGCAAGTAGTTTATTTACCAAGACAATCAATTAACTGCTTAATTTAAGGTATTTGGCAGTACAGGTATATAATACACTTTTAGTACTAAATTTGGGAAGTCACATATCTTCATTACTCTAGAAACAAAGTTTCAACTGTAAAATTAATTGATGTTGTGGACATTATGTTACTCATCATCTTCAGTCTCTTCACCGACATTCAGTTCTCTTGTTTCATGTTCTTTATCTGACTGAATAAACTTTTCATCATTTTCTCTACCCTCATCCTCAATTTCTCATTCCTCAATTCCTTCACTCCATAATGGTTCAAGATTATGGCATCTTCACTCCATAATGGTTCAGGATTTTCATTTGTTCTCTTCCAACCATGTTCACATGGGCTTAGAACTTCTTGCATGTTCTGGTTTGATAGTTGGCTCTCTTCGCATGTTGTAAAAGCAGACTTGCAGGGTGGCGCACGTGCTAGATCAAAGTTGGACCATTTCATCAAATCTCCACTCTCACTCTTAGCTTTGACCACAAGCTTTAGATACCTTGCTGTATTGATATATATCAGATTCTTTATTCAATTCATGCAAAGAACACATGAAACATTTTAAGCCCTGCACCAGAGTTTCTCAGATTTCCCAAGCTTTTCCTAGTTTTGCTAATATTGAAATGAACTCTTTGTTGGCCGACATAAATTTCAGGCGTCTTATTTTACCTTCTCCTCGTAACATAATTCCATGAGCCGTGTTAATAATCCCACTGCCATCTAGTTTGCTGACAAACTGATCAAAATTGTCCCAGTCTAAAGTGGATACTGATCGATTACAGGGACTCCTTATTACCTGATTATGAAAACTCATAAGTCTCCTAATGCCCAAATATGTTCAGTAGTCGTGTTAGTTCAGCACTTCTGAACATGTGGCGTATTGTCATACAGATTAGAATATCCTTGGTCATCTTCTATTTGCCATCAGTCGAAGCCCTACAAATATCCTGTGTAATTGATATCAGTATATACAATTTTAGGGACATTTCATCTATGTCCAAAGAGCAATGTACACATTAATTTCAGTAAATCAAGAGGTACAATACCTTTAACATGTGGTTTAGAGAGGATTTGGTGCCCATTGCATATCAGCACTTACTTTGAAAACTTCTTATATTGATTCGCTTCACTTCACTTCCACTCCCAGGTAGACATTCAGGAAGTCAGTGGGGCCAGTCGTCTTCTCTTTTGTCTTCAAATATTCCATCTCATCTAAGCTCTTCAATTGTTGACATGTTATGCTTTGCCCGGATCTCCTCCACTCCGTCCTTCCAGCACTTACGAGGTGTAATCTTTCGATCTCCTTCCTTCAGGTATCCAGTTCCATCTTTTCTGAGCTCTTCTATTTTCATCCTTTCTCTTTAGATGATCCAGCCATTTCAGTTGTCCCTTCTCAATCTTGTTCATCACAGGTGCCACTACTACAATTCTAACATTCTCATTTCTCGTTCAATCTCCTCTTATTTTCTTTATTATTATTCTGAGGCTTTTCATCTCCGAAGCCTGGACCCTACTTCTGTCTCTACTTGTCACTGCCCAGCTCTCTGATCCGTATGTCATTATTGGTGTTAACAATCCCTCGAATATAGCTTTCTTTACTTCCCTTGGTGCCTCCAGAGCATATGTTATATTCCTTTATTCTTTCTGAGATTTTCTCTCTAATCTTATTGCCCTTATCTGTTAACATGCATCTCAGATATTTGAATGAGTCAGTGTCATTTATCACTGTACTTCTTATCACGGTGTTTGTTGGTGCTTGAGGTTGTCTGCTGACTGTTAATATTTCTGTTTTTCCTATATTCACTCTTAGTCCCGATTCTCTTAAACAATCAATTTTTAAACAACATTGCTCCTTCTAATTCCTCTTGGTTATCTGCAAAAAGCATAATGTCTCCTGTAGTGATAATTTTTTTCTTTTAAGTCCTTTATAACTTTGTTAGTGTAAGCGATGAACAAGAGTGGAGAAAGCACACTTCCCTGTTTGATACCCGTTGTTACACTAAACCATTTATTATTTTTGTATACAATCCTTACATTATTTACGCATGGTTCGTATACATTGGAACCTCTATTATGTGGTCCCTAGAACTGAGTTTATATACTGCTTTAATTGCTAATTCGACAGTAACACCACTATTGTAGACAATGTAAGCAGAACAAGTAGTATATCCTTTGTCTAGATGACTACACCCTAATTTATCCTCCGTGTCACTCGATTCCAATTTTCCCTTTATTTTACTTGATCTGTGGTTGGGATTTGCCAAGTTGATTTCTCAAGTTCTGCAGTGTACATTTTGTTAAGCTCAACAAGATTGTACATCCTTTTCTTTATAATTATTTCTTCAGCAAATCTATAAACACTAATGAAAACTACTTGATATGCCTTTGCATGTACTGCTTTCGGCAATATGAGTGATACTTTGCTTCCATTGCAAATAGATCTTTATCCCGAATTCTTAGCAACAACTTGGCATCATTGATAGTCTTTGCTTGCTCCTGTACCGAATTACCAACCCCCTTTTTCAAAATTCTCAGTACTTTCTACAGCTTTTTGGTCTTCTTTATTACCGCATATGCAATCCAGTGCGAAAAGAATTTTGTCAGAGCTTGCATTCACTGATGACCTGATTATTTTGTTTTCCACATAACACATTTCCTAAAGACTTGTATTTACATGCTGATAGTCTGTCAATATGTTTGGTGAATACTTGATAACAGCTCCTATGATATCTATCGTCTTTACCTCGCATTTCAAGAGGGTTTGCATCAACTTCGCTCATCCTTTTAGATGAGTCATGTGGCCCTGCTAGACCGAGGTCCTTGATTTTAAGATTTTGAAATTGTCCGTCAGGATCATTGACTTTTTTCAAAAATGTAAATGAAGTTTCTTCTTTAGATGTATAGTCTATTATACAGTTTTCATTCCACTGGAGCTTCTTGTCAGCTGGAACCTCCTTATTCTTCGGTGGTCTGCCCTTCGGCCTTGTGGCATATGACAACCTGAAAACAACATAAAAAACTATAAATGTTAGCCAAGGATGTGCTTTCAAAATGAATATGGCAGGAAATAAATTCGTTGAGTATTTTGGAAGCAAATATAAAAAAAAAAAAAAAAAAGGTGAACATCTGGGTGGCTTCGATATTTTGTAATATCAAAATGGAGTAATTTTTGTGGGAACAGTTTTTTTTATACTATTCCATGACCCAAGCTAACAGAAAACTGTAATGAAGTTAATTCCTGGGGTGGGTGCAAAGAAAGTTATCCTAGCTGACGTACTATCAGTGCGCTCGCATGAAAAAAAGTAGAACTGTTAAGTCGGACTGTCACCGCAAACTTCTCCTATCCCTTCTCCCCCGCCCCCCGCTTCTCTCTCTACCACCCCTCTTCCCTACCCTCCTTACCACAGCTGAGCAAATCAGAGCTTGATCCCATCTACGCTATCATCCGTATATATGATATATATATATATATATATCATATAAGTAATATATAATATATATATATATATATATATAGTAAGCGAATACCACGGGGAAATGATAGTCAGGAATCCAAGCGCTTTCGTCTTTATTCAGACATCGTCAAGGAGCTCCTTGACGATGTCTGAATAAAGACGAAAGCGCTTGGATTCCTGACTATCATTTCCCGTGGTATTCGCTTATTTATGAAGTCACGTGCATCTACTGTGATTTTTTAAGCATATATATATATATATATATATATATAGTATATATATGTATATATATATATATATATATATATATAAATATATATATATATATATGTAGTATTATATAATTATATATATAATATATCTAGGATATATATTATTATATTTATAATAATAATTAAATTATAATATAGATAATTATATATGATATAATATATTAATATATATTAATATATTTATATGTAATATTATAATCTATATATATATCTATATATATATATATATATAATATATATATATATATATATATATATATATTATATATATATATATATATATTCTATATATATATATATTTTTTTAAATATAATATATATATATATATATTATAGAATATATATATATCTATATTATATATCTATATATATATATATGATATATATAATATATTTAATAATTATATATATATATAATAATAATAATATAATATATATATTATCTTATATATAATAATATATATAGATATAGATATAGCTATATAGATAATCTCTATATTATATAATAGATAACGATAAGATAGATAGATAGAGATAATAGATAGATAGTCGAGTCGACAAGCGATTGCCTCCCTCTTTCGGAATTGAAATAATCAATAATCACAGCAGTGGGTCGACGCCTATTCCATGCATAACGTTTAATTCACCTTACCTTGGTACTTAGAATCAATATATTCGCATCTGCACCATAGTAGCTGAGTATTAGTTACGGGTGGCTGTTTTTGCTGGTTTGTCAAATTTACACACGTCTTTATTTCAATTTTAAATTTTAAATCCTAAATAACCATTAATATCGAATTTACTTTGCGCTAAGAATAAGAATAATAAGACCTACCCTGATGTAGACTCGAGCCTAGACCTTTTGCTGATGGAATTAAGGGAAAGTTTGCAAAAGCGGCACCTGTACAATTAACAAACCATTCTAAATTTACACGTTTTACAAGTCTAGTGCTCAACCATCATGCTGGGGATAAAAAAAGAAAAAAGAAACAATGACAAAGTATGGCATCAAAATATAAATTTCCATTTTCCACGTCCAAATAACAATGAAAAATTTCGGATGGAAAATGTTGCGTTTTTGGTGCATGTATGTGTCCGAGACTGAAAGATATACCTGCATCCAGACTTGGGAGTCAATTTATTTTCGTCCACGTCATACGGAACAAAAGTGGTTCTCCCTCCAATTTCAAATCTCAACGAAAAATGAAGCGCAACATAGCTGAAATAAAACAGATAGAGAAATGAATAAAGCTTGCGCCGTTACAACAACCCCATACTTTGAAGTTGAGAACCATATGCCTCTCTAAAATTTTTGCCCTTTCACTTGAGGTAAAATTCCTTAAAGGGAAGAATGAGTGGAATAAAAAAGCAATATACTTCCTATTTGTAAAGTAAGATTGATTCTGAAGACCTTAATCCGGAGTGAGTGGTTTCCCATGTCAGGGATCAATTTTATTTTTTGTGATATAAAAAATTCGGCGAAACAACAAACCGTAGTAAAGAGATTTCTGATTGTTAGTCCTTTCTAATATCGTCTTTCCTTCAGGAAAACCAAATGAAAACGAAGTGAAAGTTATGTTATTATGCAGACGTCGCGTGGAAGGACCTATTTTCCCTTATTAACTAATCAATAATTATTACATTTCAAATTTATTGAAGAAATAAAGATATTCCTAGTTAACTAAAACTAAAAAACAATGATAAATGCATTTCTGTTTTAAATATAATAATAAATCTTACGCTATCGACAGCATCTCATTTAAAAGCCGAAACAATCTAGAAGGGGTATTGTTCACTTTATTTTTTTTTATTTGAGTAAACTAATTTTGTGGTGTTTAATTCGACTCTAGAACCTATTTTTTTTTAATTTATTTTCACGTATGATATGGCAATGAACAAAGCCTCCTTAAACATCTAACATAGGAGGCATTCAAACTGATTCAAGGGTACACAGTGTCATCTTCTTTTGATAATACTATCGTACTGTACAAGACAGGATCTATATTAAGTAAGAAAAATTCTACTTTCTAACTTACCATTTCCCACTTAAAAGCAGATTCATATTACTGCATATTAAATGAAATCTGAATACCATAAGAATGGTTTTAAACCTGCATAATATTCTTTAATTAATAAATTCTTACTAAACTAACACTAACAAAAGAAGTCAAGTGCTACTTACAACTTTGGGTAAATAATATATAACGAAATCTTATCCTGTTGGTAAATTATGATTTTTCATTTGTCTTACTCTCTTTCACGACTTATGTTATACCATGTTTATTTCATCTTTTTTTTATACTTGTTTAATTTTAGGCTATTGTTGAACTAGTTTTATATGAAATTTCAAAATTTAACTGAGACTAAAGAGAAAAAGATGATCCTTGCCTAATGAGAATATATCTGTATTCGCTGCATTCGTAAAACCACTTTGTTAGAATTTAATAAATGCATTGTTTCCAGCTCTCTTGGCAAATATAATGATCAAACATTATATCAGTTTTAGCCTGGCCATACATTTTCCATTTCAGTTTCATTAAAATATTTAAGATAAACCATTTGTCATATAGGTAGTTCTGAATGTTAGCTGCGCATAAATATTCAGATATTCTTTAGAGTTTTTCATTATTTATGATAAGTTCTCATTCATTCTTTTTCATGAGGAATATTTGTTCACAGATATAGAAGAAAAACAAAAGAATAAACAGAAGAATAAACAGAAGAATGAAGTACAGAAGATTGAGAGTACCAGAGAATTTGAAACTGCCTGCCTTTGTTGGGGAAGAATGTGTCTATAATTTACAAAGCCACCTTTAGCATGAAAAATGAGGTTCTGGATAAGCGATAAAGGTAGGTTCATTTACAAACAAAGATGATTTTACTTTAGTAAGTGTTCTTTGGAGGGGGAACAATAAACGATGTACCTAAAAATAATGCAATTATTTTCAGATATTCTTCATTAAACTGATTCATAACACCACCCCTCTGATTATAACTGCGTTTGTGAGCTCAAGGATTCCATATTTGGATAACAAAAACAGTGATATGATCTGTGCTTATATTGTTTGTCTTGGATGTTGTGCACTGTTATGAAAGCCTACAGTTTACAGCTAAACAGTCCATGATGCATGAGTGATGAGGCTACTCACTATCTGTCCCTCTTGACAATGCATATTTCGTTTCCTAACGCCACAGATAGCGTCTAACTTACTACATAGGCATGAGCACCATTTATTAACTGAAACTAATACATGTGGGCAAAACGTTGCGACGTCCTTTTGGACACTTATCGTCACATTGTGGTAAGTTATTAGCACGTACGTACAAATGTCACTTAGATTTGAACAATGCATAAGTTTGCACAGTTATGTATTTTTATCATTATCATCTTTGTTTTTTCTTTTGACAGTAGTGTGACAAGGTCCATATTATATATATATATATATATATATATATATATATATATATATATATATATATATATATATATATATATATATATATATATATATATATATAGTATATATATATATATATATATATATATATATATATATATATGTGTGTGTGTGTGTGTGTGTGTGTGTGTGTGTGTGTGTGTGTGTTGGTTGTGTTTGTATAACACAAGGTTCTTTTATATCAGCTAACGATTATATTTACTAATCTTAGATTTACGCGCATTTAAGCTTTAATTGCATTAAAGAGCTTTTATCCGGACACGAGGATCTCTGACTTAATCCCTCCCTTATCAAACAATACTCTGGAATCGTTTGCAAGAATCTCTTACACTTATGTTTTACTTGTACTTGGAAGAGGACCGTCTATAGGACATACTGGCAACACAGTGAGAGAGAGAGAGAGAGAGAGAGTGGCGGGGGCCGGCTGGGTTCCCCGATTGATAAATTGAACTCAGTTAGTCCCTGTAAATGCGTTTTAAAGGGAGTGAAAAATGAATTTCGTTGCAAATCGGTGACATAGTGGAACCCTTGCCACCGGTATCGGAAATTAGAGAGGATATTGTATCACCAATGAGCAATAAATCTCTTCAATCATAGGGACTATTTCTTACTTGCCATAAAAGATGCGAATGTTGAAGACATACTACTTTTAATTGTTAGAGCTATATTGCTTGTTATTATGATTATGCTGTCTTTTCTCATGAACCTTGCATTCGTTGAGGCTGACTTCTTTTAGGAAAAAGTTTGTTAGGGAGTGAATAAAAGACTAAATTATAGATAAGGAATTGCATATGGTAAATTTTCTGTCTTACATATGACATCGTTTGATCAATTCGGAACGAAAAATCAAATGAGGCACCGCGAGCGACATTTTGCAGTATCGAAGTGGATGCGAAATCTTTTCAATATTTGACCTCAGCTATAGTTCATAACACCGAATGTCCAGAGGAGAATTAAATGACATAATCCTGTCTTGTGAGCCATAATTTGTCCTCCAAGGAGCAAAGAGAATTACCGGTACCAAATGACCCGTTTTATCAGCGTCTGACGAGGAATTGCTGGTTTCGTGTCATAAACCGTGTGACGTCTGTCTCCCTTTTTTACAACTCCGGCATTACGTGTAATTGCCTGTACTTCCTGCATCTCCAAGCCTTTAAGTGTTAGTCATTGATTTGCCTTCTTCGACAATATTTTTCGTTTTTCATACCTTTGGCAGGGACATGTTTTTTAAGCACTAGTATAGAATCAGTTAACTGGATATATGCAAAGAAGTCATTAAGATGCAAGGGGAAATAATAGTGAAATTAGGCAAATAAAATAACTAGGAAGACGTGAATAATGACGTGTAATTTAAACAGAAATAGCCAGGCAGATATTAGCGATTAAACCAAGAAATGTAAGATTAGAAAAAGGGGAAACAAGGAAATAAAGGAATTACTAAACTATAAAAAGCCAAAACCTACGAAAAAATAACGAAAAGGGGTGCATGAAATTATAAAATCCGATATAACGCGAAAGCCCCGATCCGTCAAAAACGTGAAAGAGAACAGTCTAAAGGTAACAATAAATAAAATAAATGCAAGAAATAAAAAAAGGAAAAGTCTCCGCAGCAGAAGTAATGAGATTAATCAACACGGCAATAGCAAAGAAGCCCCGAAAAACTGAAATACTAAGATTGTCAAGGATCCATTTTGTTGCTGTTGCGCTGGAACTAGCAGTAAACTACTTATTCCGTAAGTTCATTTTCAAAATTAACTATTCCTTTCGTTTATTTCAAATCTATAAAATGTTTCACCAGTAACAATATAGATAATAACAATCTGAAGAAATCTTAAGGAGGAGCTAAACCTATGTGTCTTTGAAAGCTTGTAAGAAAAAGGAATTAATTTAAAAAATCAGGGAATGCATTTTGTGATATCGGAGGCAGAGAGAAATCTTCTTTATACTTGGTCTCTCTTATAGTTCATAGGCATTGTATATTTAAAAGAGAATTCCTTGAGGTAATCCTTGTCTTGTGAGCTCTGATCTTTACTTAGAGAAGCAACGTTAATTACAGGTTCCAAATGCCACTTTTCATCAGTGTCAGTATTTAAAGAGAATTGCCTAATATAATCCTTGTCTTGTAAGCTCTGATCCGTACTCAGAGGAGGAAAGTTAATTACAGTTCTAAATGACAAGGAATTACTGGCTTTGCCTCATAAGCCACCTGACGTTTGTCTCCGTCCCAAAATTCCAGTATTACTTGCCATTGCTTCTACCTCGAAAATCTCCAGTCCTTCAGGAATTAGTCTTTAATATACACTTCCTTCAATAGTACATTTTATTTTTGTTTATATTCTTGGTAGGCAGAAGTATTTACCATTCTCTAGATGGTAAGAAAATCAAGAAATTCTATTAATGTACTCAAGTCACACAGATATCAAACAACACAAAAAAAGGCGAAAACGCTAGGAAGTGAAGACCCAAGCAAATGAAACTGCAACAAAAAAAGAGTAAAAAGCATAGACATAAAAAAAATAGCAAAACAAGTGCAAATAAAGACAAAGTAGAGAAGTAAAATAAGGGAAAAGTCTTACAGAAGACAAATACAGAGGACAAACAAAATAAAATCTAAATCCTATAAAAAAGTAAAAAAAAAAAAATAGAAAAAGGCAGGATAGGAAAATTACTAGAAAATCCCCAAATAAGCGAAGAACAGCAAAAGTTTCGAACGGAATGTAACGAAAAAGGTCCCATTGAAAATCGTTCGGTTTTATTTAAATATTCTGTTTATGTGAATGTATAGCTAAATTTAACAGGCGATGTTCATGAATTGCAAAGTTCTTGGTAACTGTCTTTATTACAAATTCTAGTATAATATTGTAGCATGCC